>NC_089834.1:6985132-7247632 GCF_035046505.1 Tiliqua scincoides
TAAGTGGAGTTTAGGGTGGGGATGTGAGAGAGCCAACCCAGGAAGAAGAGAACCCAGAGCTACATAAGGCACTTAGGACTGATGAGAAGTCTCTGGACAGGTTACCTGAGGCCTGCTTCCCTGCGCAAGAGCAGGGAAGGAGCCAGCAGACCTGTGGAGGAAGAGGAGGAGGAAGAAGGGTAAGGCAACCTCTTCCCCCACCACTGAACTGGTCAGGGGATCCTGGCTGCTGGGCCAGTAACCTCCCCTTTTGTTTCTACCCCTCTTTCCCTGGGGCCCTCAAGGGCAGAGCCCATGAGAAGGGGTTCATGGGGTAAATTGTACCCAGTCCTAGAGTCCAAAATGGGCCAGGAGCCAAAGGAGGTGGAATCTTACATTTTCTGATCAAAAGGGAGCACACCCCTCTTGCGTCAGTCAACCCTATGAGGGCAGAGGACAGAGGAACTTGCACCTTGACCCCCAGCTGAAATTTTCTTCTTTGATGCATGTGTGACGAGAGCACCGAACGGACTGCCCTGCGTCACCCACATCGGCCACATCATGTGGCTTGACTTTCATTACCGGGCTATTAAGAAGCATCTTTTTCCTTTCAGGGTACTTTTTCTTGTAATTTACCTGGAACATTTATGGCCATTATTTGGAAAAAAGCATTCTTTATGCTTTGAACAAGTCCCTTCCTGTTGCATAAGCCATCTCTGCTTTTTTGGGATCGGTCAACATTCTTTTCTGCATTCTGTTCTTAGAAAATCCAATTACATTTTTAGAAGATGAATGAAAAGTAACCTTTTGGGTCCTCATTCAAGAGCACTGTGATGAGCCTGAGTGAAGGCTGTGGATTTTTAAAGCCTGCCCAGTGAAATTCATGCAAGTTTGATTATGTCTCAGGGTGCAGCTGGCCCTTCTGAATGCAAACAACAACAACGACTGAAGATTGCAATGGAAATAGGGCTCATTCTGTATCCTGTCTGTTAATGGAGAGCTATTATTATTATTTTCCTTTTTAAAATTTCTACTTAAAGAGCACTCTTCTTATTTAAATTCATTAACAATCTTGGCAGAACACGCAACAACCACAGAGATGTGACTGTGATTCTCACCCAATTTAAATTATGCAAACGTGGGGTTTGGAGTAAATTGCATGGATTTTTATATTTATATAATATAAAATCTTTGTCTGTCTGTCTGTCTGTCTGTCTGTCTGTCTGTCTGTCTCTCTCTCTCTCTCTCTCTCTCTCTCTCACACACACACACACACACACACACACACACACACACACACAATCCTTTTTGCGCATGAAGGTTGGCTGCTGAAATCCTGGGTGCTTGAAATGACAAGCATTTTCTTGACAGTCAAATTGGAAATGTCTGTCAAATTGGAGTGGAATTTATTGATTGAAAATGTGGATCTTTCTTTGGTTGTCAGGCAAACTGATAAGACTTCCAGGCAAGGGAGCAGTGACCCAAAGTGAAGCCTGGTTAGCAAACGTTCTAGCAAAATTTCACAAGGCTTGGGAGGTTTACATAGCAAAAGGACTGAGAAGGTGGTCCTCTGTCTCAAATTCCAGAGGCATTGGTGTGGCAGAGCCCAATCCTATCCAACTTTCCAGCATCGGTGTGGCTGCAATGCAGCCCCGAGGTAAGGGAACAAATGTTCCCTTACTTTGAGGAGGCCTCTGTTACTACCTCCTCACCCACAGGATACAGCACATGCCCCATTGGCACAGCTGCCTGGCACTGGAAAATGGGATAGGATAGGTTCACAGTCTCTTCCAGCATAAACAATAAAGGAACTTGTAGCACTTTTTGGATACTGACACATTTAGCCATTTGAGAGCAAGGATGATGCAGAGATCTAGGAGTTGGCCTTGGACCTGGAAGATCCAGGTTCAAATACCTGCTCAGGTTGCATTCCTATCTTCACTTTCCTGGGAGTAAGCTCCATTGATTCTAACAGAACGTACTTCTGAGTGGACAGGCATAGGATTGGGCTCTTAGCCACTTAGCTTCCACTAACATGATGTTGACTGTTTGTTCCTGCTTCCTTCATGGCTCTACTCTAAGCTCAATCTTTCCTTTCTGTGGTCCTCACCCTGCTGGCACTTGTGTCTGCATAGTTTCTAAGCCAAGCACTTTCAGGAGCACACAAAGGAATGTTCTCCTGTTAGTTATCACCCTGGTTTCTCCAAGGAAGCGATGGGGGCTTCAGGCTTTTGTTTTACGTCCTCTTCTCTCCTTCTGTTTCAGTGGTTTTGCACTTTTTTCATGTCAAGACCTCCAATAAATAATGAGACTGGGAACCCACTGTTGATCCCCCAATCTAGGCTTTCTCATGCACAGGCTTTGAAAGGTTGCCCCATTCCCCCAAAATGAGGCTTTTCTGGTCTGTGCTTGAACTGGGAGAACTTGCTGTCCCCATTTTTAATTAGTCTTTCATAAATTTCATTTAAATATGAGTTTAATCTTCTAGCATAAAAGAATTCACATTTTTAAAAACCGGAAAACAAAAACACTATGGAACCTTGTGGTTTCAGCTCTTGGAGATCTGGAGAGGATTTTGGTAGCCTGTGCATAACCAAGGCTTGCTCCAGATCTCTCTCTCCCGGGAGAAGTTGAAGTTCCTTGCTCTCGAGGGGAAATTGGGAGCAGGCAAAGAAGTATGTTTTGCTTTCCTGTTATATCCTCACAGCAACTAGCCAGGTAGGCTTGGCTGGAGAGTGAGTTTGATCCAGGGTCACCCGACTGCTGAGGGGAGATTTGGACTTGGGTTTTCAAGAGAGCCAGGATGATGTTGTTGTTCGAGAGTTGGACCTAGACCTGGAAGATCCAGGCTCAAGTCCCTGCTCATCCACGAAACTTCCTGGGTAACCTTGGGTCAGTCACTACCTCTCCGTCTTGCCTACCTCACAGGGTTGTTGTGAGGGGGGAGGAACTATCTACACCACATACTGGCAACTCAGCTGGAGAGCTTTGAGTCTCAGACCGAATACCTGAGATCCAGAACGTCTACCACAACATCATAGAATGGTAGCGTGGGTAGGGAGCTTAGAGGTAATCTAGTCCAGCCCCCTGCTCAGAGTAGGCAACTGCCACAGCATCCCTGACAGGTGACCATCCAGGCTCTGCTTGAAGGGGAAGCCCTACTTCTGCACGAGACAGATTGTTGCACAGCTAGGCTGCTGCTCCTACAGTTAGGAAATTCCTCCTAATGTCTTGCCTTAAATCTTCTGCCCTGACATGTCTGCTTTCAGATGGCCACGGAGAATAAATCCTCCCCTTCTTTGGTGTGACAGCCCTTCACATCCTTGACAGCCGCTGTCTCCTGTTAGTCTTCCCCCTCTCCAGTCTGCCTTCCAGTCTCTGTTATCCAGTATCCAGTATCTTTTCATCCTTCAGTACACATCACCAGACCTTCCTATAGGCCTCCCTCAATCCCTGATCAGCTGTTTGTAAAAGAAGCAGATTGATGGCTAGAGAGACGTTGAGAGCAAATGGTTTTATTCTGATAGCATCTTGGGGGCTGTCTGAAGATGCCTCTGCCCTGCCCTGTCTGCCCACTCACTTTGGGGAGTGATTAACATTTTTTTTTTTTTGACAGGCGAGTTAAAATGTAATTTACCATGATGACGGATGGTAATGGAACAGCAGAGTGCCTGTGAGTAGATTTAGTGCCTGGGGGTGCAAAAGTTGCATGGTAACTTTTTTTTTTTTTTTTTTTGCAGGGAGTTTATTAACATCATTATGCATTGTGTTCACAGTAATGAAGCCCCATTTTGCTCAGTGTGGTAAAAATTGTAGTGAGGCTACATGACTTGCTTGCAAATTCTTGATTTTTTTCCTTTCCTTTCCTGTTTTTGTTTTTTTTTTTTAATTGGGAACTATTGTAAGATTTTTGGAAGGGTGCTTTTTTTTTTTTAAGCTGCAGTGTTTAGTTGATTAATCACATTTTCCAGTTGATTACAAAATACTCCTGATTAATTAGTCTGCAGTTTTGTTTTTTAAATGCTGAATGGCAGAAAAGCCATTTCTGTCCAACGCTGCATACATGCAACAGGGACCAAATGTATACAGCTGTGGGCTGGACAAAAATGGGTTAAAGGAAGTCATGTTCCAAATCCATGGATGGCAAGTGTTGTTTTTTTTTTAAAGAGGCATCTCCTCAATCTTTCTCACTCAGGAACAAATGCCTCTTCTAAAATGGTGTGGGTTAGAACAGGGCTACCCAAACCCTGGCCCAGGGGACCCTTGTGGCCTGCCAGAGGTCACCATCAAGCCCCCACGGGAGTCCTTTGTCTCCAATGGGCACACGGCCCGCTAGAGATTCACCGGGGCCCGTGCTGGCCTAACGCGCGAGCTCCCGGTATGGCTTTCCCTCGCTGTCTTGAGCTTTGCGTCTGCAAAGCTCAGCCGGCAGCGAAGGAAAGACCAGCCCAGGGTTAGAATAACGTAAATAACGCCTTTATTCTTTTAGGAAATTGTGCAAATGGAATCAATCAGATCTCATACCATCTTAGCCAATTAATTTATAAAAGAAGCAAAGACTTGCTTTTTGAGGACACACTCATGTTGTGAAAGGCATCTTCTTAGGCAGAAATGCCTCTTTTTGCAGTTGTTGCAAAAATTATATTTTAAAATTATAAAAATACTTTTATAAAATTCACTACTCAATGAATTGTGTGTATCTTTTTAGTTAATTATAGGCATTCCCTCTCCTGTATTTGTGGGTGATCAATTCCAAACCCCACCCTGTGGATAAGGAAACCTGGATATGAGGAAACCCTATAAGTCTAAAGTTCCATAGCCCCCTTTGCCCATCACCTTCCATTTTCTTCATTAAGAAGTAGGCATGTTTCTTGCATTAACAGAAACTACAAGAGAAGCATGACGTGCAGGCAGAAAGGCTGAATGCTAGAGGGAGGAGACTATGCATGTCCCCAACCTATGCATGTAACAGAGACACCTGCGTTGGCTCGGTCATGTCGTGAGAATGGATGATGGCCGGATCCCAAAGGATCTCCTCTATGGAGAACTCGTGCAAGGAAAGCGCCCTACAGGTAGACCACAGCTGCGATACAAGGACATCTGCAAGAGGGATCTGAAGGCCTTAGGAGTGGACCTCAACAGGTGGGAAGCCCTGGCCTCTGAGCGGCCCGCTTGGAGGCAGGCTGTGCAGCATGGCCTTTCCCAGTTTGAAGAGACACTTGGCCAACAGTCTGAGGCAAAGAGGCAAAGAAGGAAGGCCCATAGCCAGGGAGACAGACCAGGGACAGACTGCACTTGCTCCCGGTGTGGAAGGGATTGTCACTCCCGAATTGGCCTTTTTAGCCACACTAGACGATGTTCCAAAACCACCTTTCAGAGCGCAATACCAGAGTCTCTCGAGACTGAAGGTTGCCAACAACAATGCATGTCTACTCAGAAGTAAGTTCCATTAGAGTCAATGGGGCTTACTCCCAGGAAAGTGTGGATAGGATTGGGCTGTAAGTGAATGTTAAGAGGGAGCAGGAAGGGTTCAGGCTGCCTGCCTGCGTGTTGCGTTTGTCTTATAGCGTCTACAGAGGCAAGAAACATGTCTGCTTCGTAATGAAGACAGACAATAATGGGCATGTAGAATTGTGGATAACTGGGTCCGCGGATACAGGGCAGCTAAGTTTCTACTAATTTGGATCCAACTAATAAGTCAGTTAAACACTGTGGCATGCTAAAAGTGATTTCCTTTGGCTACCCTAAGTGAACTGTCACTTCTGACCCTAATATACTTTGCTGCTGAAGGGCTAATGGACTCAGGGCTGATGTGGGCTCAGGAAAGTCTGCTTAGAGATGCTAGGAGCCCATCACTTCTCAAAGCTTTCTTCCTGAGTCCCTGGGTTTGTTATGACTTTGTTCCACTTGGGAAGTCTTGGTGTGCCTTCTCCTCTTCAGCCAAGGATCAGTATAGGTCGAGAATCCCTGGTGTACAGCCTCTGTGGCATCCCAGTCTAAGGCCAGAGGAATTTCTTAGAAGGTTTCTAATCCCGGCTTGGCTCTGCACATTTTTACCCTCTTCCCATATGGGTCCTTGTAACAGCCGTTTGCGATGGAAATGCACTTGGAGGAATAAAGACAGCAGTGTGATGATTAAGGCCTTTCCTTGATACTGTTTCTGTTTTTAGTTCTGTGCATGTTGGCACTGCCTTGCCTTGCCAAATCTCGCTTGGCACGACTGCTTGTGTTGACAGAGTGAAAATGTGGCTCCGTCAGGTGGGTTTCCTTGTCGGTTTTTGCTATGGCCTTCCCACCTGTGTGATAAATTTGGAGACCACATGCTTGGAGACGCAAGGCCTTCCTGTACATAATTTGAGCTTTTTGAGGGCCGCTATCTGGAGTGTGGCGTAGTGGTTAGAGCTGTCATTTTCAACCTTTTTCATCTCAGGGCACACTGACAAGGCACTAAAATTGTCAAGGCACACCATTAGGTTTTTAACAATTGACAAGGCACACCATGCTGCCGGTGGGGGGCTCACATCTCTCATTAGCCCTACTAATAAATGATCTTCCCCAAAATTCCTGTGGCACACCTGTGGACCACTTGTGGCACACCAATGTGCCATGGTGCAGTGGTTGAAAATGGCTGGGTTAGAGTGTTCAATTTAAGAAATCCTGGGTTCCAATTCTTACTCAGCCCTGAAGCTTTCTATGCATCCTTGGACTAGTCATTCTTGCTCTGCCTGGCCTACCTCATAGGGTTGTTGTGAGGGGTGAAGGAGAGGGAGGAGCCATGTATACCACCCTGAGGCTTGGACAAAGGGTGGCGCATGAATATGAAAAAAAATGAATAAAGGTAAAATTAAGGATTATGCAATGGTTTGGGAGTTAGACCTCAAAGATCCGGATTCAAATCCCCGCTCAGCCATGAAACTTTTGGATGAACTTGGGCCAGTCACTACCTTACAGAGTTGTTGTGAGGACAAAAAGGGGAGGAACCTTGAGCTCCTTGGAAGAAGGGTGGTGTAAAAATGTGAAAAGCGGCCTCCTGTCCTGTTGGATAGCCCTTTAGGACTTCAGAGAGCTGAAAGCTTCCCTCCAGTTAATCAACTTTATGTCCACTTAATCAACTTGAATTCCTTCTGTTCACGGAAGGCTCCCACTCAGCAAAGCCAGTCCTCCAAAAGAGAAAATGGCTGTAACTGGGCTGTTGCAGCAATGATGTCGGTGGAAAATTTTCATGCAAATCTTATCCGTGCTGCATGCTGTGGAGCTGGGAACTTAGCAAATGCTGCTGCTTTACAGCTTCTTCTTTTTTTTCCCAGGCGTCCCCGGTTCCGACTGCTTTTCCACATACGGCACCGAGCATCTCGTGGCTTTGATCTGCCAATTAGTGATTAGGATTCTGTTTTTGTTTTTAGTGTTTAAAAGATGCAAGCAGCCTGGCAGATGGATTGATTTCTGCAACTAATGACCTCCCTGACCTGAAAATCTGCTTGGAAAAACCACAGAGCCTCTCTGCATATTATTTTCCTCCTGTCTGTAATATTGTTGTTCAATCAGCGGCAGATATTGACTGATCTCAGGTGTAATTGTTTTTCTGAATACGGACACATGCCGCGTGTGCGGGTAATTAGAAGGGCTGTGTTGCTCTGTGGAGGGTCTTCATGCAAACCTCCCCTCTCCTCCATGTTGTACTGTCAATAGGAAGCTGCAGCCCTTCCCAGTGAGGTCTTTCTTCTGGATTATGCTGTGCTCAGATCAGGGTCAGCTCATCCATTGTCCAGCTGAGGTAGTTGACTCAGGTAACAGACTCGTAGAAGGTGTCCACCTCCATCCAACCACTCATCTCTACTGCTTCCACTTCCAGGATTGAAAATGAAAAAGGGGGGACAGAGCGAAAGAAGGAGGAGATGAGAGTGGTTGGGCTGGAGCGCCAGAGATGCTCCTTGCTTCCAAGGACTTCCCTTCTTCTGTATCAGTCCAGAGAATGGGAGGAGCCAAGGCTGACACCTTACCTAGTAAGGGTGGGAAGCAGTTGGCACACCAAATCAGGCACTAGATCTTGAGTGGCCCTGGAGCAGATTATTATATTTATTTGACTTTCAGTGGATCTTGTCCCCAGCTTCAGTGTGCAAAGGGTCTCATATTGTGATCCCATATGACAGTGGTTCCCAAACTTATTATGGTCACAGCGTCCTGCGGTAACAGAGCCCTGTTGGGGCAGCGCCACTGCCTGGCTCTCTTGGGCTCTGCCATCTTGCATTGTGTGAGATTTTGGTGATTAAAGATGGCAGCGCTGGTAAGAAGATGCTGGTGGGGACATTCCATGGTGCCATAAGAACATAAGAATAGCCCCGCTGGATCAGGCCATAGGCCCATCTAGTCCAGCTTCCTGTATCTCACAGCGGCCCACCAAATGCCCCAGGGAGCACACCAGACAACAAGAAGACCTGCAAGGCATTCTGGGAATTGTAGTTAAGAACATAAGAACAGCCCCACTGGATCAGGCCATAGGCCCATCTAGTCCAGCTTCCTGTATCTCACAACGGCCCACCAAATGCCCCAGGGAGCACACCAGATAACAAGAAGACCTGCAAGGCATTCTGGGAATTGTAGTTAAGAACATAAGAACAGCCCCACTGGATCAGGCCATAGGCCCATCTAGTCCAGCTTCCTGTATCTCACAGTGGCCCACCAAATGCCCCAGGGAGCACACCAGACAACAAGAAGACCTGCAAGGCATTCTGGGAATTGTAGTTAAGAACATAAGAACAGCCCCACTGGATCAGGCCATAGGCCCATCTAGTCCGGCTTCCTGTATCTCACAGCGGCCCACCAAATGCCCCAGGGAGCACAAATGCCCCTGTGAGTTTGCCGTGGCACATAGTTTGGGAGCCAGTTCCATATGGGATAGCGGCGAAAATGTTGTGTTTGAGTGGAGAGGAATATCCAGTTCTCTGTCCCTGAAGCTCATTGCTTGGCCCTGAGCAGATCACTCTTTCCTTTCATCAAAGGCTACATCATGGACTGTCACGAGGGCTGGAAAAAGAATCCGTAGGCTGCATCGAGCTCCTTGGGGGAAGGGTGAATGTCAATAATTGGCCAAATAAATAACTGCCTTAAATAGACGTTACATCATCTTAATGCAAATGTGATATTTAATGATGATAACTACTTCTGTCAATGGAATAACGGAGGCGAATGATTTATGATTTGGAAAATGGGCACCTTAAATACATTCCTTGAATAAAAATTTTCAGGTGCCGTCTTGTTCCAGATGAAGTCGGCAGCAGACCATAGATTTTTCAAATTGCCGGATTTGCATTGATGGTTTACCACGGAGCCCGACAGCAGTGGACAGACATCTCTTCACGGGTGGCAGCCCCGAGTTAATCCTCATTATAAATCTATATGGAATGAACCAATTGATCATTTGCATTGATACTAGTAACTAATGAGCAGCTAGGGAGCATTGATCCAGATAGCCTCATATCTGTTTGGAAGAGTTGCATGAGTGCAAGCACATTTTCATGTGAAATGGGAAGAGGACCAAGCCCGTCTTGGCCCCAGGGAAATGTTTACCTCTATTATACTGTGACCTGGTTTCTTTCTCACTTTGATCGAGAGCTGGGGTGTGTGTGTGTGTGTGTGTGTGTGGGGTTGAAGAGTGAATACAGGTGGCATAGCTAGACGAAGTGCAAAGCACTAAGTTTTCCAGGGAGTCTCACCAGAGTGTACTAGAGGCCCCAGCCCTTTGGAACATATGCCTCAATTTTGTTCCCACCACCTGGAACGGCTCTGAAGGGGAAGGGCCACTTGCATGCTGTGATGAGGCTCCATACAAAACTTAATACTTGCATTCCCTCTAGGTATGCAACTGAATAGAGGTGTGTGTCCCCATATCCATAGGGGATATGCCTCCCACCAGTACAGAAACTGCAGATAAGAAGGAACCCTGTCTCTGCATCCCCCATGCCATCCTTGCCCCAATTGCTTTCATTTTTGTTTTTACCCTTGGCACCAAGCAAGCATGTCTCTTTCTTTAACAGAACACTATAAGCAGTCAGGTTTATAGAAAGGCAGGCAGGCAGCCTGAATGCTAGAGAGACACGGCCAGAACAATAATAAGAAGCAGGTGGAATTGCAATAGTATAAAAATGTGGAAAAAATAGTCACATTGGTTATATGTTAATCATAACATATAGTGGTTATTTTTTAAATTTCCATTCCATTTTTCTTCTGTGATGTGACTCAAGGCCCTGCGCGCAAACTTCTTGGGAAGTTTCTCATCCAGCTTCTGTTGTTGCGTCATGTGTTTTTAGCCACATGATGCAACACTGGTTCCCAACAGGAACCAAACACTGGTTCCAAACAGGGACCCCATTTTTTTTTTTTACATTAAAAAAAAAAAAAATCAAACATGCAAGTTCAAATTGTGCAATCTGGATATTGTCTAATTATATTTCACATTTTTATACTGCCGTTCCTCCAAGGAGCTCAGGGTGGGGTATATAGCTCCTACCTTTCTTTTGATCTCACAACAACCCAGTGAAATAGGTGTGACTGAGAGAAAGAATGATTGGACTAAGGCAGTGATTTTCATCCTTTTTCATCTCATGGCACACTGACAAGGCACTAAAATTGTCAAGGCACACCATCAGGTTTTTGATAATTGCCAAGTCACACCATGCTACCAGTGGGGGGCTCACATCCCCATTGGCCCTACTAATAAATGACCTTCTGCCAAATTCCTGTGGCACATCTGTGGATCACTCGTGGCAACCAATGTACCATGGCACAGTGGTTGAAAATGGCTGGCCTAAGGTCACCCAGAGAGCTTCATGGCTGAACGGGGATCTGAACCTGCATCTTCCAGGTCTAAGGCGAACTCTCAAAGCTCTACACAGTCCTGGCTCTGACCTGCTGCAATACTCCTATGTCCTATGGATCTTTGCACTACAATTAACATTCAGTGTTTCTTTTTCTCCCATAAGTCAGTGGTTTTCTGAGTGTCGATTTTGCTTGGTCGGGAAGGATTCCTAAACATGGACCCAAATCAAAAATACATTCTTATTTTTTTCTCTAGCCAGTCAACTTTCTCTTGTATTCCTGGAGGTTATGGCCTAGGTGCTGTTTATATCTTTCTCTGTCTTTTTGTATCCCCCCTTCCAACTCGGATGGCCACATCCCTTTCACCTTTAATTTCCACCTCTTCTCTATGGGAGCATTTGTTTTAAACAATCTATGCTAACGTCATGCTCTTTTGCAGGTGTCTGAAGTGCAGGAGTTAGGAAAGGCTCCTTACCTTTGTTTTATGTTTGAACTTCACCTTTTGCTTTCAGATCAGTAGTGGTTGGTTGGCAACCTTCAGTCTCAAAAGACTATGGTATAAGCCCACAGCACCCGGTATTCCCATGCGGTCTCCCATTCAAGTACTAACCAGGCCTGACCCTGCTTAGCTTCCGAGATCAGGCAAGATCGGGAGATAGTGTTCAATATAGGGAGATGGTTGGCAACCTTCAGTCTCGAAAGACTATGGTAGAAGCCTACAGCACCCGGTATTCCCAGGCGGTCTCCTATCCAAGTATTAACCAGGCCTGACCCTGCTTAGCTTCCGAGATCAGGCAAGATCGGGAGATAGTGTTCAATATAGGGAGATGGTTGGCAACCTTCAGTCTCGAAAGACTATGGTATAAGCCTACAGCACCCAGTATTCCCAGGCGGTCTCCCATCCAAGTACTAACCAGGCCTGACCCTGCTTAGCTTCCAAGATCAGACAAGATCAATATATTTAGAGGACGTGTCTTTCACAGCCCTGTTTGAATTCTCTGTGTGTTTGTTGGCGGGGACAGGGGAAAGACAGCGTTCCTTATTATTGAAATGAGTGATCTCATAAAATGATTGCAAAGGATGGTAGTTAAAGAAATGGATTTCTGAATGACATGTGCTCATGTTTCATGTGTCAAGATTTGTTTCAGGATCCAAGACCCGTTTCCAGGGCTACCCCAAACGTCCTACTACCCAAGCTTTATCTTTTTTATTTTCACTTTTTCATACCATCCTTTCTTCAAGGAGCTTGGGGTAGTATACGTAGTTCCTCCCTTCTTTTTGTTCTTCCAACAGCCCTGTGAGGTGTTTGAGGCCGCAGATGTGACTTTCCCAAGGTCACCCAGGAAACTTCATGGCTAGGTGGGGATTTGAACCTGGATCTTCCTGGTCTTGTCCAACTCTCAAACCACTACACCATACTGACTGAACCTGGGGCCGCCTGCATGCAAATGGCTTTACCATTCAGCTGCAGACCTTCCCCATATTTCTTTGCAGGGAAGTGATTTGCATGGAAGCTTGTTCAGCCATGTAAGTCCTCCTACCTGCCCCTTGAAGTGGCACAGTCCTGGCACAGGTTTACCATCTCAGTAAGAACTGAGCCTTGATCCCCAGGTTTGCCATCTCAGTAAGCCTTGATCCCCTTACAGTTTCAAGGAGGTAATAGCTTTGTGAGTCCTTGACTTGCATGTCAGAGACATAGAAGTCTCAGGCACAAAAGAAAGATTGTTCTAAGCATAA
Source organism: Tiliqua scincoides (assembly GCF_035046505.1). Classification (NCBI taxonomy): domain Eukaryota; kingdom Metazoa; phylum Chordata; class Lepidosauria; order Squamata; family Scincidae; genus Tiliqua; species Tiliqua scincoides. The sequence goes on from NC_089834.1 coordinate 6,997,664, forward strand.
GGAAGCCTTGCCTCACTCTATCCTCATGAAGTTGTTTTATTGAGTACATATTGTTTTCCTTCTCTTCCTATGAATGCATGAATCTGGCTTTGTTTGCTGTATTGTCAAAGAGGATAAAATCTAATCAGTCCCCCAAAATGTTAGAAGGCACAGAAAAGGAATGTTTTAAAACAGGGATACTCTGCACATGCCCAATCTCATCTGATCTTGGAAGCTAAGCAGGGTCAGGCCTGGGTAGTACTTGGATGGGAGACCGCCTGGGAATACTGGGTGCTGTAGGCTTATACCATAGTCTTTCGAGACTGAAGGTTGCCAACCAACCAACTAACTGGGGTATGGGAATCAAATGATGGGGGAATGGAACTCGACCTCTGAATCAGTAAAAAAAAATATTGTTAGATTAAATTATTAACTATCACCATTATTACTATGGATTGATAATTCTGTTCCTAGCTATCCATATGTGAAGTAAAACCAGATTATTGTCAGTTTCTGAAGTCGCACTGGGAATTATGAGGGTGATTTTGGTGGTGATGATGACTTTGAAAGTCTGGTGAAGGTGGTATGGTAGCAGTTCCCAAACATACCATGGTCGCAGCACCTTGTTGCGGTGGTGCCATTGCCCAGCTCTCCTGGACTCCTCCATCTTGAATTTTGCGAGATCTTGCGTGATTCAAGATGGTTTGTTGACAACCTTCAGTCTCGAAAGACTATGGTCTAAGCCTACAGCACCCAGGCAGTCTCCCATCCAAGTACTAACCAGGCCTGACTCTGCTTAGCTTCCAAGATCAGCCATGTGCAGGGTAACAGTTGCTGCCTAGATGGCAGTGCCTGGGAGATGGCAGTGCCTGGGAGAGCCAATAAGAAGAATCCACTGAGGGTGTCCAATGGCACCTCCGTGAGTTCAGTTTGGGAACCACTGGGGTATAGAGACTTATTGGGCAATCTGTTGGGGGGGGGTCTGTAATCGTAAAATGTGATTGTTTTAAAACAATCATGGTATGGACCAGGAAGAACACCTTGTATTCTTTATTGTGAGCAGTTTCTTGGGCACAGGCCAACAGGGATTGCAAAGAGCCTTCCACCTTGTGACTGTGCTATTTGCTGGGGGGGAGGGGGTAGCAGGAAGCAATATCCTAGTAAATATGGTTCAGCAACTCGAGAGCTCAGAAGCTCCTGTTCGTGCCCCCATGAAGAGCTTGTTGAGTGAGCATTTTTCTGGATCGGGTCCAAAGCCCTTTATTGTTGCAGCCAAATCCTCCAGAAAGGATCTTTTCTTGTCCAGGGACTGTTGAGATCTTTATGGCAGAGGCCAATCCAGGCGCCGGAGATTTTGTGAGTCTTGGAGAATATACTTCAGGGTTCAACCTTTGCCGAACTGTTGGGGAAGCCTTTCCTTGGATTCTGTGTGTCCCTCCAGACGGATCTTTTGATGCAGTGCTTTTAATTGCCAGCTTGTTCTGTGTTTTCTCGGTCTCCTTTGGGGCTCTCAGCTTCCTTTCACCCATGAAAAGGGGCTTTTCAGTGTACATATGTTACGGAAGAAGCGGTGCATTCAGCTCAAAAACTAGTCACTTACATTTTGCTTTTTTTGCATTGGTTTTTGTCCTTGGATCTGAGCTCTTGCCAGCTTAATTGCTCAGCCGATGGATGGCGGCCACTGACAGCTCACCATTATACAGCGTAATTAAAATTCGGGCAGAACGTCTGTGAAGCACAGAGCCGTTGTGACAGTGTCGGCCGCCGAGCATTTTTCTTTATTGGAATTCTAACCAAATTGTTACAATATTGTTTTGTGCGTTTCAGAGTGGCTAACCTGTGTTTGTAGGAGTACAACTGAGAATGATTTGAGGAAAGGTTCTTGGGCAATGTAGTGTTGACATTGATTTGCTTCTTGGAATCTTACTTCTGAAATGCTCTCGGTCCTTTGAGAAGATCCCAGAAGCTTGTGGTGTGTATTGGGGGGGGGGGAGATTTGAATCCATTGCAGGTCACTCCTTTACAAGTGTTGTAAAAATAAACTCCATTTATTACTATGGACATTACCTCTTTCTAAGCTCATGAGCATATTTGCAATGGGATAGTAGGGACTGGACAAAGACCTCTCACTAATGGTGTTCCAAATATTGGGGGGGGGGCTTATTTAGTATGTGCCAGCCTCTGCTCCTCACATTTCCTGGGTGCAAAAGTAGGATAGGTTGCCTGCTAAGCTTGTCTTAGAGTTTGTTCCTCTTTAGCACATGCTTTTGGCTCTTACTTGTTCATAATTGCAGTTGTATTACATCCTTCCTCCAGAGATGGCTTACCTAGTTCCTCCCTCCTCACCCTCCTTATTTTATTCCCACGACAACCCAGTGAGGTAGGTTAAGTTGCAAGCAAATGACCAGGTCAAGATTACACAGTGAGCTTCTTGGCAGCCTGGAGATTTGAACCCAGATTTCCCCAGTCTGCACCTGATACTCCAAACCAGTGGTTCCTTAACCATGCACCATGGAAAGTCATGGAAAGGAGGTCGCCCCTCCTACCAGCTCTCCCAGGTGCTGCCATCTTGGATCTCATGAAATCTTGTGAGATCCAAGATAGTGGCACCCAAATTTCATGAGATTTGGGCTCTGCCATCTTTGATCTCATGAGATTTCCCAAGAATTTGGGTGCTGCCGTCTTGAATCTTGCACAATTTCATGAGATGGCGGCACCTGACTGAGGCAGGAAGAGGTTCGGGGGCACCATTACCCCAGTACATTTGGGAACCACTTCTCTTAAGCCCTGTACCACACACTGGTTTTTGTAGTTACCAAGCTTTTCCTCCTCCTTCATGGCTTGCTATTTACCTGGTGACAAGGTAACCCTCTGGAACTGCTTGATGTTTGTTGGGCATAGAAAGGCTAAGATGGTCAGAACTAAAGAGGGTAATCAAACAGAAGGAGGAAGCAAACGTTGGGAGCATTGGGTTGGAAGGAGGGAGTTGGTTTTGAAAGCCAAACTGGAAGAACTACATCTGGAACAAGATTGAAGCTGAGTATTCAAGCATGAAATATTCTAGGACTGAACATTATCTAGACCAGCCTTTCCCAAAGTGTGGGTCGTGACCCACTGCTAGGTCCCGAGCCCATGCAAGGTGGGTCATGGGCTGGATCCTTCCACCTGTCCTTGAGTCCAAATGGCTGCAAATCAAACGATTCCAGAAGCATTGGGTATCTCCAGAGGCTTGTTCTGGGTCATGCTGGCAAGGTGACCCACTCTACTGCCCTCCACAGGCCTCAGAATGGCCTGCTGAATCCTCTGAAAGCTTAGTTTTTGGAGACAACTTCTGGTTTGCTTCTGAAAACTGGAAGTGGCTTTTCTGTGGGCCATTCTGAGGCCCACAGAGGGCAGTAGAGTGGGTCACAGGCCTGGTGCAACCCAGAAGAAGCATCCCTATCACCACCTGGGACATCATGACCCACCACAAAGGATGAGGTGGGTCACTGCACCATTAAGATTGGAACCGCTGGTCTCAGCCCATTCCTTAAGACCTTCTTATCCCAACTGCTGCATGGTTGAGAAGCTGAGCTGAGAGAATGTAAGGTAAATTCTCTCCCTCTAGGAAGAAAAAAGAACTCTGTTTTGACTCCTAGAATTGGACTGATGTCCTTTTTCGCCTGTCACATTAGGGAACCCATAGAATACTCGTGTTCCTTTTGTATTAATGTAATTCTTAACACCGAAATGTAATTTAACCTCCCAACATAACACCGATCAGATGACATCCAGCTGTTCTAAATAGCAAGGCTGTGTTGAAAAGATTGAAGGAAAATGCAACCTGCTGTAAAGGAGAAAAAAAATAAATTTAAGCATTGATATTCTAATCTCACCAGTGATGAATTAATCCTATTGATTGACTAACTTTCCCAACAAAAGTTGATTGAATGTGAAATTCTTTTGAGAATATTACTGGAGGAGAGAATTGATTTTTTTTTTTTTTGCTGCAGGTTTGCTTTTGTACTACAATAGTTTATCTTCGGTCCTGGAGTGCTGCTTCTGTTTGAAACACAATGCTGTTGGCACGGTGGACATGGTTTTCACACACTTGAAAAGGCCCTCTCACCTGCCCTGGGATCCAAGATGGTGGCACCTGGTTGGCACTGGGTGACACCCACTCATGGGATCCATGGCCACGCATGCGGAAGTCTTACCCAAATTGAGGCCTGGTGCAGAGAAGCTGAAAGTTGCCCAGGCCAAGCTGAGGGCAACAACCGTTGTAGATTCAGAAATCAGGACCAGGATCAAGAATGGAAGAGTCAGGACAGAAGTCGGGAGTCAGAACTGAGAAGTGAGCCAGGAATCGGGAACCAAGCCAGGAATTCAGTCAGGAGTCAGGACGTGGAAGCCAGCCAGCCAGCAGTGAGAAACTTAGTGAGAGTCACAGAAGGGGAAACATCAGAGCCAAGGAGCTCATGCAAGAACCTGGGCCAAATAGGTAGTCCTTTTAGCCCTTCTTGTCCAGAGCAATTCAGGGTAGGAGGGGCCAGTCCAGAGCCAGGGAGACATTTACACTTACAATTGTCCCTGGCTGCAGTTCTGGCCACCCAACATGCAGGGGTAGCCTCTTTGGGTGTACTTGACACCTGGAGTGGACTGCCCTCTACCCTTGCTATGCTACTGAAACAGATGTCTGGGTAGGTGAGATCATGCCTCTAGTAAAAGAAATGGATTTGCACCATACCTTCCGTCTAAAAAAAGAAAAGAATTATAATCTTGGCTTGGTCTATATTTAATGGACTGGCCGGCATGATTGGGTAATTCATCATCTATAGAATATGAAACACAATATTAATATATAATGTAATAAACCTCCTTTTAAAAAATTTGCATAAAAGGTGATTGAATGTTGCATTTTAATTTAATTGGGTCTGATGAACCCTTATGCAGATCAGGTTGTAAAAATTTAAATTATGGGGTTCAGTGGTAGTTTTATTGCTAAATAAATTCTAAAGGGAAGTACGGTTGTTTGAGCAGGAGGATTTGGGTTTTGAATGGAATTATTTCTACCTACTTATTAATACATACTTATGTTTCACGGGCATAATGTAGGAAACACAGGCTTGTTTTCTGATTTCTCAATGTCTTTTATTTGCAGTCTGTAACCTTACAAAAGGTAATGCTCTCAAGCTTCTTTTGCCGAATCTTCGCAGGAGGAGTACGGGGTGTTAGCCTGAAGCATCCAGAAATGTATAATTCATGTACGCTTAGTGGGTTTTGCAGATCTCCAGTTGTGTGCAGCTGTTAATCTGTGAGGTTGGTGGGAAGACAAATTTTGGACGTGCTACCACTTCTTGTGGGTTTTGAGAAATTATCTGTCGTTATGCTATTGTGTTTTTTCCACCCCTAAGTCTTTGGGGGGAGAGGACCTTTTTCATTCTAGGCTAGGCCCTGGCTTTTCATAATTAAATAATGAGCAAAAGCTACTGTGACAGCCTCTTCAGTATTGTGAATTAATTGAAATTATTATTTTTCCCCAGAGTTAACACTCTAAGTATGAGCCTGGTGTCTGCTGTGTCATTGCTTAATGTCACTTTTAAAACCTAGCCTTTTAAGTTTTATTTTAAGAGTTAGGGATGTGGGCTGCATGAGGCTGGGATGAACACTGGAAAGCTTCTTTTGTCCTTCAGCTGTCCCCCCCCCCCCCCCGGGCATTGGGTGATCACAAGCTTAGATTGGCTTTAAAACTGAAGGACAACCCAGTCCTAACTAACTTTCTGCACTGCGATGAAGTAGCCCTGAAACGGCCTCTGCTGTATCCAATGTGGGAAGAGAGGCTGCTGGAGGTCTCTCCGAAGTAACAGGACATTTGTTCCCTTACCCCGGGGTCAGCCCCAGCAGCTGCTATGGGGCTACTTGGGCTTGCGCCAGCAAAATCACTGGGGGAAGTCCGAGCAGATTCGTATTGGGAAATCAGGTCCAGATGGGGGATAGATGTGGCAGGAGCCAGCCCACCCCTCCTGGTCCTGATCTGCCCTCCTCCCTACCCCCTCCATAACCTATTGCATCTTCTCCCTGCCCTCATTTCCTCCCACCCCTCCTCAGGGCTTCTTTGGGTGGGACCTCTCATACACTTAGCCCCTCGGCCTGTGCCTGTAAGAACATAAGAACAGCCCCACTGGATCAGGCCATAGGCCCATCTAGTCCAGCTTCCTGTATCTCACAGTGGCCCACCAAATGCCCCAGGGAGCACACCAGATAACAAGAGACCTCATCCTGGTGCCCTCCCTTGCATCTGGCATAGCCCATTTCTAAAATCAGGAGGTTGTACTACACATCATGGCTTGTAACCTGTGATGGGTTTTTCCTCCAGAAACTTGTCCAATCCCCTTTTAAAGGCATCCAGGCCAGACGCCATCACCGCATCCTGTGGCAAGGAGTTCCACAGACCAACCACACGCTGAGTAAAGAAATATTTTCTTTTGTCTGTTCAAACTCTCCCAACACTCAATTTTAGTGGATGTCCCCTGGATCCAAGTGGATGTTGAACAAACCGACTTGAACAAACCTGATACCACTACCCCTGCATGGGGAATTGGTTATCAGTGGCTACCTGACATGATGGCTACATCTGCACCAGTTGGTTCAGAGGCAGTTTCTTTGGAGCAGTTGTGGAAAGAGGCCACCAAGCTTCTTGGAGGCACCTGGTTGGCCGCTCTAGGAAACTGGGTGCCAAACCTAACCCAGCCTTGGTCAAATCCAGCAGGGCTCATCCTTATACTGACTCTGAACCCATCCATGTTTGCCCCAGCAGGTTTGGGACACATTCCAAGCAGCCCAATCCTCTCTACACAAGCCCAGTTGAAGTCAGAATTGTACTCAACCACAGATCCTGTTGAATGGGACTTGCATGGGATAAGCTTCCTGTTGGGCTTAGTCTGAGCCTGGCATGGGCGATAAAAGCCCAGATGTTTTTGATTTCCCTTTATTGATTCACAGCCGATCCTTAATAAATGTTCACAACATTCCCACCTTGTAATGACTTGGGTGACATTTTATCACTTGTGATGCCTTTTAAAGGCATTTTTCAAAGCCACTGCTCTTGTTCCATGTATACCAATCCACATTTTTGTTGTCTTCTTTTTGCAATATGTATATACAACTTGCTGCTAATGGTCTTTGTCGTCATTTGCCTCTCCTTCTACAAGAATACCTGTCTATCTAGTAGGCTCTGCTAACTGATGGATGAACTTTGCGTTTGTGTTTCCAGTAATTTTCTAAGCATTTTCTAAGCACTTTGCATATCTAAGCACTAACATCTCTCCCCCCCCCCCTTGATTTAATTTGGGACTGCCTTTTTCATGGTAGCACACATATAAATTCTCAGCTGCAAGTATATATTGGGAGAGGGATGGATTTTGAAAATAACACTCTATGTTTTGAAGTGTTGAAACCAGTTTGAACTACACAGCCATGATTCATTTCTTAAGCATAATTAGGGGTGCATTTCTTAAGTATCATTAGGGGTACACTGCATTACTAGGGTTGCAGAGCTGGTACAGAAAGGGCCACAGCTCAGTTGGTAGAGCACTGGCTTCGCATGGCAAAAGTGCCAGGTTCAGTCCTTGTTATCACCAGGTTGTTGGCAACCTTCAGTCTCGAAAGACTATGGTATCGTGCTCTGAATGGTGGTTCTGGAACAGCGTCTAGTGTGGCTGAAAAGGCCGATTCGGGAGTGACAATCCCTTCCACACTGGGAGCAAGTGCAGTCTGTCCCAGGTCTGTCTCCCTGGCTATGGGCCTTCCTTCTTTGCCTCTTAGCCTCAGACTGTTGGCCAAGTGTCTCTTCAAACTGGGAAAGTCCATGCTGCACAGCCTGCCTCCAAGCGGGCCGCTCAGAGGCCAGGGTTTCCCACTTGTTGAGGTCCATTCCTAAGGCCTTCAGATGTCCTTGCAGATGTCCTTGTATCGCAGCTATGGTCTACCTGTAGGGCGTTTTCCTTGCACGAGTTCTCCATAGAGGAGATCCTTTGGGATCCGGCCATCATCCATTCTCACAACATGACCGAGCCAACGCAGGCGTCTCTGTTTCAGCAGTGCATACATGCTAGGGATTCCAGCTCGTTCCAGGACTGTGGTGTTTGGAACTTTGTCCTGCCAGATGATGCCGAGGATGCATCGGAGGCAGCGCATGTGGCAAGCGTTCAGTTTCCTCTCCTGTTGTGAGCGAAGAGTCCATGATCTGGATCACCAAGCAGGGCACAGAGATTTCCTTTCTGAACTTTGGAGAGCAATGCTGCCAGTCAGTGTTGGGCCTTTAGTCTGACTAGGTTTCAAGCAACTTCCTAGGTACCTGTCCCTGATGGATGGCTGTCAGTGATGCTACACTGGTACGCATGCTCCCACATCTGCATATGGGGCAGAAAAGGAGGAGGCAGCCTCCGAGCTCCTACGCTCCCTCCTTCAGAGGTTTCCAGCCACAAATGTGAGTTTTTCAAAGCTCTTGTGATTACAGTGAGCTCTCCTTAATCGTGGAATTGGCATCCACGGATTTGAGTATCCTCAGATGCTGAGCCTCAGCTGAGATGCTAGCTGAGATGCTCAGCTGAGATGCTGAGCCTCATGTCTGGAGGGCCTCAGCAGTCCTCACATATGCAACCAGAGGTCACTTCCAGTTTGCACTGGTGACTTCTGGTTGCATCTTGGAGGCTTCAGAGGAGGCCGCGGGTCACATGCGGCTGCCAGATACGTAATTGCAGCTCCGCGCTCCCCTTGCTGCAAACTTCATTTTCCACTGAATTTGGCATCAGTGGAGGGTGTCCTGGAATGGATCCCCACAGATAGTGCAGGCCCACTATCAGCCACACAGCAGCAAGCCTCCTTGCCCATGGAAGTCACCCCCACTTGCAGATGGGGTGACTGCTGCTTGGAGAATGTAGCAACGGAGCAACTCTCCTGGTTGACTACTACCACTCAAATGTGGACCAAATCTTGGAGCTCAACAGTGGGCTTTCTGATAGCGCCAGTCTCTGGACACCTGCTCAAGGGCACCAGTTCTACTAGCCAGTAAAATAACATGAGAAAAAAACCCTGTTGCATCGGTCCCCAAAGCTTATCTAGTCCAGAATCTTCTTTGCCACACTGGTCCACCAGTCGCCCCTGGGAAGTCCACAAACCGGAGAGAAAGACATGCTTCTCCCTCACTGTTGCTCCTCGCAGCTGGTAGAAACTGGTGACAGTCTATAAAACAGAGCTTAGGTGGGCAACTAGATGTGGGGCTTCTTTGCTGCACCTGCTTTGTTGCAGAAGGTCCCAGGTTGGATCCTTGGCATCAACTTAGGTAGGGCTGGGAAGACTCCTCTCTGAGACCCTGGGAAGATGCTGCCAGCCTATACTGGCAATGCTAGATGCCTGCACTGACTTGGAGGTGGGCTAAGAGTCTGATTGAGCTTGTTCCCTTTCTGTCTTGGGCAGGTGGCTCTGTTAATGCCTTTTTATGGTCTGCAGGAATGATTCCTTTTTATTCCGTTGGCTTAATACTTCATTACGCCTCCAGATAGGGCCACTTTTGATTTGTATTCATGTGCAGGAGAGAGGATAATTGGCCCATTGGGCTCGAATAAGGTTTGCAAGCTTAAACTCCTGCCGAAATGAAGCCAGACATGAGCTGAATCTCCAATCTCTGAGTCCTTGCAATGTAGCAGAATAGGTTACTTTCAGTGATCACCCTTTCCAGGCAATGCAGAAGTAGTGTATGGTCTTTCCTTTGGATGAAGGAGGAGTTGAGGAAAAAAGCCCTCCCTTCCTCTTTTTCAACACAACAGATTTAAAGTGGTATCAGGGCTATTTAATTGCTGTAGTCCTCCAGCACAGTTTTTACACTTACACCAACTATTGTATGGAGATTTGTTCTTCAGTGGGCCCTCTTTATGTATGCACTTGGCATTCACAGATTTGCATATAAGTGGGTGCTGAGCTCGTAGCTGGAGGGTCTCAGAGGACCTCCCAGACCAGAAATGCCTTCCAGAAGGCCTCCCAAAGGCTTCTAAAAGACACTTCTCTGTTTTTCTGTGGCTGGCCCCTTCTTCTGGATTCCATTATCCGCGGAATTCAGTATGCAAAGATTATTTGGGATTTCAGAGGCAAACATCTAGAAAAGCAGTTTCCAAACAGCAGCCCCCTGGGGGTATCAATCTGGGCGCAGTGAGGGCGAGGCCTAACAATTCCACCCCACAACCACTGTCCAATCCGCTAGATCAGGGGTCTCCAAACTCTGGCCCGCGGTCTAGAAAAGAGACGCCTGAGGGGGAACATGATTGAGACATACAAAATTATGCAGGGGATGGACAGAGTGGATAGGGAGATGCTCTTTACACTCTCACATAACACCAGAACCAGGGGACATCCACTAAAATTGAGTGTTGGGCGGGTTAGGGCAGACAAAAGAAAATATTTCTTTACTCAGCGTGTGGTCGGTCTGTGGAACTCCTTGCCACAGGATGTGGTGATGGCGTCTAGCCTAGACGCCTTTAAAAGGGGATTGGACAAGTTTCTGGAGGAAAAATCCATTACGGGGTACAAGCCATGATGTGTATGCGCAACCTCCTGATTTTAGTAATGGGCTATGTTAGAATGCCAGATGCAAGGGAGGGCACCAGGATGAGGTCTCTTGTTATCTGGTGTGCTCCCTGGGGCATTTGGTGGGCTGCTGTGAGATATAGGAAGCTGGACTAGATGGGCCTATGGCCTGATCCAGTGGGGCTGTTCTTATGTTCTTATGTCTACATCCAGCTTTCAACATCACGTTAAGCTGTATGATGCAGCCCAAAATGTTAGGAGACCCCTGTGCTAGATCTCTGCAGAAACTCATGCCGGAGAGCTGTTTCTACCACATATCACCCCAATGAGCCCCAGTTTCCCAGGAGAAGCAGTTCCCTGATACGAGGTTCTGCAACAATCCAGCAGGACAAACCGTGGTTCTGGGGTAGAATGGTAAGGTCTCGTCACTGCTGTGCCACAGACCAGATTTGCGAGACCCATTATCTAGAACACAGTGTACCAGATATAACAGTTTTAAAAAAGGAAGAATCAAGTTAATTGATAGTCCAATCCCAGGTGACAGTAGAAGTGAAGATAAAGCACACACGGAGTTCACAAGATAAGCAACACCTGCAAAGAGAATTTGGCATCCCCTGGGAGAAGAAGGTCAATATTGTCTCATTAGAGCCCTCGGAACAGTGCCTAGAAGTCCGAAAAAGCACCTCATCATTCTTGGCCCTGAACAAATTGCACCACCAGTTCAGCTCCAGAACACAACCTTGGTAGGGGCTGTGAGAATCCTATGGCGATATCTCTGTGATTTCCCAGGATCTTGGTTAGATCCCGAAATGCAGAACGTAACCAGCCAATAACAAAGTATCATAATAACTGTTTTCAAATTCTGCTGTAAGCCACCTTGGGCACCTCCAAACGGAAGAAAAGAAAGGCAGGATAGAAGTATTTTAAATAAGCAAATTCTTTCCCATTGCACCAACTCTCCGGGACTTCAAGCCCGGGTCTTTCACATAATCTGCTATCCAAGATCCTTCCCCTAAAGCTACCGTAGATTGAACCTGGGATCTTTTGCATGTAAACCAAATGCTCTGCAACTGTGCTATGGGGGAGCAAGGAACAGGGAAATGTTTTGCAACAAATAAACAAAATACAGTGGGTCCTTGGTATCCACAAGGGATTCAATCCTTACCATTTTACCCCAGAACCATGGTTTGTCCTGTTGGATCATTGCAGAACCTCGTGCTGGGGGACTGCTTCTCCCGGGAAATTGGGGCTCAGAGCCTTCTGGGGTAATATGCGGTGGAAACGGCTCCCTGGCATAAGTTTCTGTGGAGATCTAGAAATGTCTCCAAACGTTTCGACCTCAGGGCTGCATCATATATCTTAACATCTGCAAGTCCACTGCAAGATTTAAACCAGGGAGATCCTGGTGCGTGGCCCAGTCTCTTAGCCATTGCGTCACAGCACCTCTCAAACACGCTTTCGAAAGAGTGTGCAAATCTGAGCAGTTTGTGGAACCACCACCAAGTTGTTTTGGTTAATACTGGGCTGTGTGGCAGATGACGTGCTTTGTATAAGATAGATTCCTTTCTCATCCATGCTCCATGCCTTTTTTGCAATTTCAGGAATTTTGATCTGGCCAAATCCTATTTTTAAAAAAATGAAAATATTTATTGACTCGAGTTTCTAAAGACAGTTGCTATCAGTTAATTGCTCCTTCCTCTCTCCCTCCTGCTTTAATACTTAGATGTATCTTCAGTTGAATGAGTGTTTAAAAAAAGAAAAGGGAAGAAAAATCCGTTGTGACTGGGGTAATTAGTTACAAGCGACGGAGAACACCAATTAGGAAAGCCATTACGGTTTTTTCTTTCCACCTCTCTCATCTGAGAGACATAAGAACAGCCCCAGTGGATCAGGCCATAGGCCCATCTATTCCAGCTTCCTGTATCTCACAGCGGCCCACCAAATGCCGCAGGAAGCACACCAGATAACAAGAGACCTCATCCTGGTGCCCTCCCTTGCATCTGTCATTCTGACATAGCTCATTTCTAAAATCAGGAGGTTGCACATACACATCATGGCTTGTAACCCGTAATGGATTTTTCCTCCAGAAACTTGTCCAATCCCCTTTTAAAGGCATCCAGGCCAGATGCCGTCACCACATCCTGTGGCAAGCAGTTCCACAGACCAACCACACGCTGAGTAAAGAAATATTTTCTTTTGTCTGTCCTAACCCTCCCAACAGTCCATTTTAGTGGATGTCCCCTGGTTCTGGTGTTATGTGAGAGTGTAAAGAGCATCTCTCTATCCACTCTGTCCATCCCCTGCATAATTTTGTATGTCTCAATCATGTCCCCCTCAGGTGTCTCTTTTCGAGGCTGAAGAGGCCCAAATGCCGTAGCCTTTCCTCATAAGGAAGGTGCCCCAGCCCAATAATCATCTTAGTTGCTCTCTTTTGCACCTTTTCCATTTCCACTATATCCTTTTTGAGATGCGGTGACCGGAACTGGACACAATACTCCAGGTGTGGCCTTACCATTGATTTGTACAACGGCATTATAATATTAGCCGGTTTGTTCTCAATACCTTTTCTATTGATCCCAAGCATAGAATTGGCCTTCTTTACTGCCACCGCACATTGGGTTGACACTTTCATCGAGCTGTCCACCACCACCCCAAGATCTCTCTCCTGATCTGTCACAGACAGCTCAGAACCCATTAGCCTATATGTGAAGTTTTGATTTTTTGCCCCAGTGTGCATGACTTTACACTTACTGACATTGAAACGCATCTGCCATTTTGCTGCCCATTCTGCCAGTCTGGAGAGATCCTTCTGGAGCTTCTCACAATCACTTCTGGTCTTCACCACTCATCCACTTCTGGATGAGGACGACACTCAAAGTTTGGTGTCGTCTGCAAACTTAGCCACCTCACTGCTCACCCCTGTCTCCAAGTCGTTTATGAAGAGGTTGAAAAGCACCGGTCCCAGGACAGATCCCTGGGGCACACCGCTTTTCACCTCCCTCCATTGTGAAAATTGCCTATTGACCCACTCTCTGTTTCCTGGTCTTCAACCAGGTCTCAATCTAGAAGAGGACCTGCCCTCTAATTCCCTGACTGTGGAGTTTTTTCAGTAGCCTTTGGTGAGGGACCGTGTCGAACGCCTTCTGAAAGTCCAGATATATAATGTCCACGGGGTCCCCCGCCATCCACCTGCATGTTGACCTTTTCAAAGAATTCTAAAAGGTTTCTGAGGCAAGACTTACCCTTACAGAAGCCAGGCTGATTCTCCCTCAGCAAGGCCTGTTCGTCTATGAGAGCTGTAAGAGATTTGATTAAAATCCATGATAGAAGTATATCATTGGGAAGGGAGCTGTGTTTTATAATGAAGTATAGATTGCATTTTATTAAATGTTGTCCAGTTGTACTGTCTGTGTGTGTGTGTGTGTGTGTGTGTGTGTGTGTGTGTTCCTTTGTGGATCAAGGCCAAGTTCTTAAATTAAAGGAGCAAGCGAATAGGATGCCAACCATGAAACTGGCAAACTGAGCTCCTCTTGTTGCTTCTTCCAAACTAGACCGTGCAAAGAATCATTTCATTCTTGTTTGTGGGATTGTGGCTATGACCACTGAAGGGCTGGTCTTACTGACATTTGGGGCTGGCCCATTCATGAGGCCAACTGAAATGGTTGCCTGAGGTAGCAGATTGGTGGAGGGGAGAGGATGTCTCTCTCTGCCTATTTCCCTTCCTACACCTCCTTCTCCGTTCACCCCCTGGATTGGAAAAGGAAGAATAGTTGAAGACTATCTTTTTTAATGGAAAAATAAGATGTGGCGTTACCTAGAGTCATAGCCTGGGGTCATCGCTCACCCTTGTTGGAAAATGCTACCTGCTACAAGTTGAAAGGTTGTCATCTTGGCTTCTTCCTTTTCCTCTTTTGTTTTCAATGTACCACTTTTTGACTGTGGCAACATCGGGGGAGATGTGGCTGTAGCGCAACAACCAGGCACATGGCTGTTGCATGCATGGTTTCTTACATACAATCCCACGCATTGCCATGTATAATCAGACGGATTCCAGCTCTCCGGGCACTTGGAGAGCTGCTGGCAGCCAGTGTATGCAAACGTGAGATAGGCAGAGCACATTACAGGCTCTGTATTCAGCAACCATGTTGCTGAACTAAACTGTTGCTGTTGCTAAACTATGTTTAGGTTCAGTGGCCCCAGTCTGTTCCATGAACCTAATAATGGTTCTTGGCAGACAGTCTGCACAAGCAGTAGCACAGTAGTTCCCAAACTGGTGGGTTGAGACCCACCAGGGGAACCAGAAGAGGGCCGCTCCCCTTAAGTGAGAAGTGAGTGCCCCAATGGCACCACAACTATCGTGGCACGGCCGGGACCAGTGGGCTTTTAAAGAGGTCATGCTGGCCTCCAGCAAGGTGTGAGAGGCTCACAGCCCCCTCTGTGGACCTCCCTGCTACTGCAAATAGCTCCGATCGCAGCCCACTTCTGGTTTTTGATCGAAAGCTGCTTGGTACTGGCGCCACTATGTGGTGCCATCGCTGGCCCCCATTCCCACAAGGACTTACCAAGTTCCCAACTCCCATGTACAAGTTTGGGACCAATGCACTAGCATTTTTTTTTTTAAAGGGGGAAAAAAAACTTTCTCAATCAAAGGATGCTGGGCTCTGTACAAAGTTGCATGCTCATATCATGATTGTGGGATGCCCACATGCATGGTGTTGAGATGAGGTGCAGGAGGAACAGAGAGTGGGGCAGCCCAAAAAGGGATGTTAATGGTATCTGAAAGGTAATAAGATCTCTCTCCAAATGGTTCCAGCCTCGGAGTACTCCGCTCTGGCTGTGTGAAGGAATTACGCTGAGACTTTTCAAGTGAGGATCCTACTAGAGGAGACAGTTTGATTGCTGGACATGTTCCTCAGCCAGGGCATCAAGATCATTTAGGCTTTTCACAGCAATATGTGTCAATTAACGCCCATCTCTTAAATTTCGAGCCACCTCTTCTCCACTTCTCATGTCTGCCGTGTCTCCTGATGAAGTGATGGGAAGCTGGAGTGATGCTGGGGGACAGTTGCACTTGGTGTAGCTCTCACTGCAGCTATATTAGTCATTGCCCAAGGCCTGGGATTCTTCATTAGGGAAGCACTCCAGACTCTGCAGCCAGCACCCAGAATGCTAATAAGGCAGTGGGCATAGATCTGCTGAGGTTTCCTAGTTTGTGCTCCTTTGCGCAATCTTCTGCATGCGTACATAAGAACAGCCCCACTGGATCAGGCCAAAGGCCCATCTAGTCCAGCTTCCTCTATCTCAAAGTGGCCCACCAGGTGCCTCAGGAAGCACACAAGATACCAAGATACCTGCATCCTGGTCATGTCAGAGTCAGCCTACTTCTAAAACCAGGAGGTTCCACATACCCATCAGGGCTTGTGAAGGACTTTTGCTCCATAAATCCATCCAATCCTCAGACACTATCACCACATCCGGGAGTTCCATAGATTAATCACAAGCTGGGTAAAGGAATATTTTCTTTTGTCTGTTCTTACTCTCCAGACACTCAATTTTAGTGATTGTCCCCTGCGTCTGGTGTTGTGTGAGAGGGAAAAGAGTAAGTATAGGTAGGGGATGAAGCTCCTGTGTTTGTGGGAGGGTGAACCTGTAGGAACAGGGAATAAAGGGCTATAGAAAGTGGCATTGCCTTCACTCTCTTGGCTGTGCTAGCAACATTAGAGTGGGAGCCTCATCAAACACAACAGAGAGCCCTGTGGCTTTTTGGTGTAGCAAGCAGGGTGTGTGGAGCAGTCTGCTCTGGGTACCAGGCTGGAGGGGGGTGCCATGTGAGTCCCAGGCAAGATGGCAGTGATGGGAGAAGCTGGGACCGACATCACGCAGTGTCACGATGGCACTGTCCCGGGCATCACTGCCTCTAAACACCTCTGTTGCGGCTTGAAGAATTGGTACAATGTTGTGGCTACAAGACTTGAGCTGTTTCTCTAGTCTGAAACTTACCTCTGGCATTGATTCAATAGGGCCAGGGCCGGCCCCATTCATGAGGCCAACTGAAGTGGCCATCTCGTGCAGCAGGGCACCCACTCCTGCCCACCTTTTCCCCCTCCACTGATTCCCCTGTGCCCCACTTACTGGATGGGAAAAAGAAGAGAGAAGCAAAGCAGAAGCATGGAGGAGAGGACTGTGGTGGGTTTGAGTGTTGGAGGGGAAGAGCTGGCCCATTACCTGGTCAGAGGAGCAGCATTTGCCAGGTGCCTGGAGGTCTTGGGCTAGCCCTAAATAGGGCTGCAGTCCTAAGTGCACTTACTAGGGAGAAGATGCCATTGAACTCCAGTGAGATTCTGCGTAACCATGCTTAGGAGTGCACTTGAGGTGAGCTTAGGCAAGTCACTCCCTCTCAGTCATTCCATCTGCATTATGGGGGTATTGCATACTCCTTGATACCTTGGTACCCCTTACATACCTCTTAGAACCCTTGATACCTAAGAATTTGAGGGGGAGGGTAAGTTACACATATTCTTCTCCCATGGGTCAGTCTCTTGGGCTACCTTTGGTCCAGGGCCCAGCCATTGGCTCTCTCCTTTTTTAGACATCTACTGCTTAAGGAAGCCTTAACATCCCACACACCTACTTGTAGAACCCTGGCTGGTCCTGTGAGAGGTCCTTATTTGAGATCAGGAGAACCAGCCACAATGGCATCACCTGCTTCTCCCCTCCCTTCTGTGGAAATAAGAATTATACTTTAACTGGATCCAGGACCAGAAAGACAGCCACTAATAAATCCAGGTATATGCCTGGGGTGGTCGAACTCACTTCATGTAAGGGCCGCCTGGTTGGTTGGCAACCTTCAGTCTCGAAAGACTATGGTATAAGCCTACAGCACCCGGTATTCCCAGGCGGTCTCCCATCCAAGTACTAACCAGGCCTGACCCTGCTTAGCTTCCAAGATCAGACAAGATCAGGGATGTGCAGGGTAACAGTTGCTGCTACAATGAATTTTAGATATTTGAGAGCCACAATATTTAAGAGGCATTTAAATTCTTAAATATATTTATTCTCCATGAACATTGAACTTGTGTTTTAATCCAGTGGGCTCTCAGTTCATCCCCAGTAAATAATCATAAGGCTTGAAAAGTTCTTATTTGCCTTCCATACTAATTGTGGAACTCAGCCAGCGTATTTCTGCGAGCCGCACATTATATGTCAAAGGGCTGCGTTTGGCCACCCCTGGCTATATGCCACGTCTAGGAGAGCTGGGAGCCCTTCTGCATCGGATTATAGTTGCTGTCTTCCCAGCCTCGCACCATTGTGATCTTTCCCTTGTGCAGAATAGGGATGTCCTGATGAACCCAATTTTTCTCTGCAGGTAGTAGGATCAGATAGGATGGAACGGGCTTTTTGCAGAAGTAATGGCAAGAGCTTTCTCATGAAAATGTCGCCCACTTTTTGTAATCCGATTGATTCCCTTTGGGTGCAATCCTAACCCCTTATGTCAGTGCTTTCCAGCACTGGCCTAGCGGTGCGAATGGCGCATGGGCTGCATCCTGCAGTTGGGTGTCAATCACGGAGTCCTCCTCAAAGTAAGGGAATGTTTGTTCCCTTACCTCAGAGCTGCATTTCCGTTATGTCAGTGCTGGAAAGCGCTGACATAAGGGGTTAGAATTGCGCCCTATGTCTCACTGAATGTCTTTCTTTTTTCTCAACAGCTTTCTTCCAACTAGAAGTTCCCTGGCTTTAATATCGAGGAGGAGGATTTCGTTTTAAAAGAACCGCAAGGAGAGGCCCACACGAAACGGTATTGAATTCCTGCATTTGTTTACATATTCCTATCCTCTTGTGCATGTGTGTTGCTGCTTTGATATTACATAAAATGCTACTTCATTGCGTTCCCTGTTAAGATTAATTCTTTCTTGTTGAAATTAATTTGATTCCCATTTTGCTACAAAGGAGCCCTCCAGCATACTTCGCTGCGTGTTGCTGTTGCCAATTTCATATTGTGAACGGAGGGGTGGGAGAAGATGTGGGCTTGAAAAATGGAGACCACGTGCTCCGACGTGTGGAAGAGACTTGAGCTCGTTTTATTATGTCCAATGAGCTCGTTACTGACCCTTGTTAAATAGACCAGTTTTGCTTTGTGAGGTTGTTTTTGCCAGTCTCGAAACCGACACCCGGCTTCTCATTGGTGAATTGTCTCTCTGCCTGAATATGTAAGCTGGTCCTAAACTAGGCTGATTTCATTTCCAACCCTCTAGCATGCTTGTGTTCAGTTTTGTCTGTTTTCTGTACCTGTGTGTGGACCATAGAGGCTGCTGGGGCTTAACCAGGGGCAAGTGGAAAACTGTCCCCTTACCCTGAGACCTCTTCCCCTTTGCATATTGTCAACAGCCATGTTATAAAACAAGTTCCTGTTGAAAGAATGCAGCGGCATCCTTGATGTTATGAAGCCATCCTGTCGTTCTACAGTTGCTAAACCACATTTTGTGTATTTCGAGTCCTCTAGACAGCGGTTCTCAAACTTGTACCACCGGGACCCACTTTTTCGACTGAGAATCTGTCAGGACCCACCGGAAGTGATGTCATGACCAGAAGTGACATCATCAAGCAGAAAGAGTTTTAACAATCCTAGGCTGCAATACTTCCCCAGGAGTAAGTCCCATTGACTGTCATTGTTAAAAGCATAGTAGCCTGTTCAAAGTACAGATCTATAACATTTCCCCAAATGCAGTCACATACTATGGTAGCATCGAGTCTAATATATTAAAAATAAAATATTGAAATGAATAGGGACCCACCTGAAATTGGCTTGTGACCCACCTAGTGGGTCCTGACCCACAGTTTGAGAAACACTGTTCTAGGATGTTATTAAGCCATCTTTTCTTTGGTCTTCCTCTTGGTCTTTTCCCAGCACTTTCGATGTCATAAAGTTGTTTGACTAGGTGGGAATTGTCTATACGCAGTATGTGGCCAAACCAGCATTACTAAGGTTTTAAAACTTGCACTGAAACTTGGTTTCTTATCTGCTTGGGTCCATCCATCTTTACTTCTCCATCGCTGCCACCACCTAACTTTCATTATTTACGTAGGTGGCGAGTGGCAAAACTGTCAATTTTCAGTTGAGTCCTAGTCTCTTTAGAGTTTCTTTAGAGTTCAGGTCTCACTGCCTTATAGCAAAGTTGGGATAATAGTGGTCTTTGGGCCCAATCCTATTCAACTTTCCAGCTGCGATGCAGCTCCAAGGTAAGGTAACAAATGTTCCCATACCTTGAGGAGGCCCTGTGACTGTCTCCCCACCACAGGATGCAGTGCATAGCCCAGTGATTCTCACACATTTTGCCCCAGGACCCACTTTGTAGAATGTGAATCTGTCAGGACCCACCGGAAGTGATGTCATAACCAGAAGTGACATAATCAAGGAGGAAATTTTAATAATTCTAGGCTGTAATCCTACCCATACTTACCCAGTAGTAAGTTCCATTTACTAAAATAATATAGATTGTAATTTGTTAAAGGTACAGGTCTGTAATATTTCCCCAAATGCAGTCACATACCATAGTAGCATCAGGTCTAATGTAAGAACATAAGAACAGCCCCACTGGATCAGGCCATAGGCCCATTTAAAAGTATAATATTAGAATGAATGAGGACCCACCTGAAATTGGCTTGCGACCCACCTAGTGGGTCCCGACCCACGGTTTGAGAAACATTGGCATACCCTATAGGCACAGCTGCATTGGCACTAGAAAATTAGGTAGGATTGAACCCCTAAACTTTAATTTTCATGCTTCTTGAAAGCTGCTTCTTGATTTTTCGTGCTTCTTCTTCTAGTAAGTTTTAAATCTGCATTTGTTTATAGATTTATGCCCTACCATTTAATTTAGTTTTTAAAATAAGAGGTGCCAAGCATTCAGGCCTTCCTACTACTTTCACCTTTGACTTAGAAGTTCTTTCCTTACCTGGACAAGGTGACTGCTTCCTGTCCCATTCGGGCGACATTGAAAAGAAAATGACCAATGGGTTTGCCCCATAGCCCAGAGACACTTTGACTCCCAAGCAGTCCAGAGCTCCTAAAACTCAGGACCTGAGCTGTCTCAGAAATGAAGCCATACAAGTTAATTAGCAGGAGTTGAAACAATTACAAATGTTGATGCAAAAAGTCATCTCCCTTTGCCCAGCAAGCTAATTAAAGCAGGCCCTATGGCTGTTCGACGGCTGTGATTTGTTTTCGGTGGCAGTTTACCCCGGGTACTCTGTGGCTGAATAATGGCGTTTTGGAAGCCTGGCGGTGTATCAGATATTAAAGTTCTTTGTATTTGTGTTCTTGAAGTATTGCCTCACTCCGGGCACTGCTGAGCCTTTCCGTGCAGGTGGATTTAGTTCTGACTTCAGCAACTTCCAGTCATTTATTTCTGATTTCCTGAAATAGTTCTCTTGCTTCTGAAAACAGCCGAACCCAAATCTGGTGCCATGCTACTGCAGCTGAGCCCTTCCCCGTTGTGAGCATCGATCGCTTCTGATTCAGTACTCAAACTGGCAGGGTTTATTGTCCTCCCAGAAGTTTATTTTGAATCCAGCCTCAGTATGTCCCCATCATCCAAGCTCTTTCTCCCACAGTTCCTTCCTTCCAGCTGTTTCTACTTGCTTACCCTTCATATCCCTCCTCTGCTTATTTGTTCGTAATACTATGATGGCTATTTTATATTTTAATGTTGCATTTTAATGTTGAATGTATTTTAGTGTTGAAATTTAAAATTCTGCCTGCTGTAGGGCGGTATTGTGTGTTTGTTTTTGCTGGTCTTTGACCGTAACAATACATACATACATATCCCTCCTTGTTCTACTATTTTGGCTTTACCTCATCTCACTCCTCAGCTGCTGATGACATAATCAGACATTACTTTTAATTGTATTTACAGATGAGGCCTCTTTATCTGTGGTTCAGCACCTGGAGGGCCTCACTTGATCTCCTAGACACAACCAGAAGTGCCTTCTGATCTCAGCCAGGATGCTTTCTGAGGCCTGGGGAAGCCATATGTAGCTTTTCCAAGCTTGAAAACACTTCTGGACACTACCAGAAGGCGCTTCCAGTCACGCCCAGAGGTCCTCTGATGCCTCCCACTCGTGGATTCCATTATCCACAATTTTTGGTGACAGGTTTTGTGGATAACGAGGGCCAGTCTGTACTAGTGTTTCCAGCAGAACCATGTGATGCACTTTGCATTGAGATAAACTTCATTTTAAAAGGTATTAAAAACACAAGATCGGAAATACAAAGCAGCAAGCCAAAAAACCCCAGCCATGGGGTTTCACTGCAATTGGAAGGCACCCAGCCCTGCCACACTGTTTCTTTTAAAAAGGGAAAATACCAGCCAAAACATACTTTAATGTGTGTTTTGGCCTTTATTCCGCTGGATGATTCGAATCTTGCAGTGGAAATACTTTCTGATGCTGCCACAATTCAGCGGCCCTGTTTGCTTTTTGAGCATGTTGTGTTGAATTGTGGAATGTTGTTGTGCCGTTCCCGCACACCAGGGCCGTTCCTTGCTTTTCACAAAATCCTGCAAAGTGTGCCAGGCAAGGAGTTTATTTTGTCCTAAGTGCTTCGATTCCATCTTGCACTTATCTGTGTTGCTTATGTAAATGATAAAAAATAAAGGGTTTATTCTAGCTGGTAGCCGTTTCTCGTTGGACTGCTCAGGGTTTGGAGTTTTTAAGAGTGAGGAGATATATTGTTGTTGAACAATAAAAATCGACTGTAAAACGTTTTCTGCTTCTAAGCAGAGAGCAACAAGCTGTGACCATTTCTTTTTAGGACATTGGCAGTTCATGGCTATTGTAAATGCTTGTCTTGATGCTGCTGTATCTGTTTTTTGTTTTTTTTTTAACTATCATTTTCTTGTTTTGATGCTCAGTTATTGATTGCATTCTTGCTTTATTGCAAACTGCCCTGGTTGCCCTCTCGGGGCTCAGAAGATGTGGGACAGAAATAGTCCTGCAGATGAATAGTTGAAAGATGCCTCCCCAGCAAAACAACCATCTTAAGTCATCATCATTCTTTATTTACGGTCACAGACCCAACAGAACCATCATAAGTGCAGGTGCGCAGGAAGTAGGATGGCAGCCAATACAAAGCCTGAAATCTGGCTGAATTGGTATGCAGAAGTCATAAAGAAACCTGTTTCTGGTTAAATAAACACCTCCGGTGTAACAGCTCCAGCACGAGAGTAGTAAAGCTATTTGCGTTTTCCCCCAGCACATGCTGTCTTCTGCTTTGCGGCAGGTGTGGGGCATTCGCCATGCCTGGAATAGATTCATCATCGCCTCTTGTCTCTGTCGGCCTGGCACCGACGAGACGTTACAGCCGTTTTTTCCCAGCTCAGGTCTGCTTTCCTGGCTGCCCTGTTTAAACCCTGCACCCTTTTGTGAAAGGGGACAGAATTTTGCTCCCTGCATCCCGGAGATTGCCTTAAGGGAGGCCTTACCAAGGACTCCTCGGGTATCCCACTCTCTGGAGCCGAGAAGCTAATTGGCAGGGTTCGCGACACCGCTGCTGACACGGCGTCCGGCGGCTTCGCTCCGAAACAGGATGCAACAAAGACTCTTCTGTTTGGCAATGTTACCGAGACGTGCCCGTGCCAGAATCCATCACGCCGAATGACGGGCCTCTGTGAGGCTGTCATTAAAATGTATCTGTTTTTCCTGCCTTTGAATGCCTATCCATGAAGAGACTGATTATTCCCGACATCGAGCGAGCTTCAGTATGTTCTTGCTTCTCACAGATATTGTTTATTAGTGCGCTGAGATTGTTAGCCTGTCTTTTGAACGCTGCCACAAGAAAAACGCCAATCGAAGCCTGCGGCTTTAATCAAGGGAGGACTTTCGCCCCATGTATAGAAGACCATGATTTGGAGCCTATGGCGGGAAAAATGGGTGGCGTTCAGTCAATACTGAAGTGAAGCTTCTGGTACTTTGCACATGCAGTGAGCCCTCTGTATCCACGAGGGATCCATTCCAGGACCTCCCATGAGTACAGAATTCCACAGTTAATTAAATCCATGACTGGAGGGCTTCAGAAGACCTCCAGATGCAACTGGAAGTCTCTGGTGCAAACTGGAAGTGCCTCCTGGCCACTTCTTGGAGAACTTCTAGCCAAGGGCTGGGAATCTGCCGATACTGAAATCCATAGATGCCAAGCCCATGGGTAAGAAGGGCGCACTGTATTATCAGAAAGGAAGGGTGAAACTATCCTTTTAAATATGTTGCTTTTGTTCTTTGATATGCCAGGTTACTTAGGGCACAATCCTGATGCGCCCTTGGGCTGGTTCAGGTCCCTTGTGCCAGCCCAAGAGGGTTGCAAACGTGCCATTAAGCATGTTTGCATCTCCTCGTGAGTCGGTTGGGCTGGTGCAGGGACGTGTGCCGGCCCACGGAGGCTGAAATCCAGCCTCCGCGGCAACTCTGCTGGGGAGCCTTGCGTTGGCAAACACAAGGCTCTGGGGTGGGAGGGGAGGGGAGGAGGCTGGAGGGAGGTGTGCCGGGTTGGGGAGAGGGTGGTCTTGGGGACAGGTAGGCAGGGAGCGGGAGGCAGGGCTGGGACCTGGCTCTTATGCTGGATCCCAACCCCCGTTCCTGAGCAGCTTCAAGCCGCTCCACTCTCCTCGAACTTATGCCGCCTCAGGAGGTGGCGCAAGTTCGAGAAGATCCATTGGGGCTGCAGTGGCTTACCCAGGGGTAAAGGGAAGAGTTTTCCCTTGCCTCTGGCTGAACCACTTTCGGGTCCTGTCTCATGCTGGATATAGCACAGGCCTCCTGGCCTGCTTGTTCCAGCACAAGATGGGATTGCACTATTATTAGCTTTTGTACACGAGCACTGGAAGAAGCCCAAACAACGATGTTGACAGTGACATATCAGAGGCGGAGTCCTCTTTCTGTTCACCAGCTTGCTAGGGTAGCTAACTCTAGCAAGCTTTTCCTGTGGCCATCACATGCCCAGATGCTAATTCGAAGAGGTGCTAGGGTAAAACATAAGAAAAACCCCACTTTCAACCCTTGAAACTCAAAACAATGACGTTAGAAATTTTATGTGATCTCCTACTAGCCAACTCCAAGCTGAGAGGATGTTGTGGAGGGCAGAACCTGAGAACTAGAGGTTGGTTGGTTGGTTGGCAACCTTCAGTCTGGAAAGACTATGGTATAAGCCTACAGCACCCGGTATTCCCGGGCGGTCTCCCATCCAAGTACTAACCAGGCCTGACCCTGCTTAGCTTCCAAGATCAGATGAGATCAGGCACGTGCAGGGTAACGGATGAGCTGGCAGCCTAGTTGTGTTAGACAGATTACCTTTTGGTAAGGCTAGTAAAACCTGGGGTTGGTAAATGGAAGAAGGAGAGCACAGGAAGGTGTGGAAAGCTCAGCGTTGTGTACCTAGTAGCAGAACAGAAGATGTGTTTCCCTTTAAGCTAGTGGTTCCCAAGTGTTTTTGACCGGTGGCTTCCTTGACCATTGGCCATTGGCTGCGGCTCCCCATTAGGGCTGCAACCCTATACATTGTATAGGGTGGTGGGTTTTTTGCAAGGATTCCACGGCTCACAGTTTGGGAACCTCTTCTCTTAAGTAGTGAGAAGTCACTGACAAAAGGCTTGTTTTCTGAACTCCTGTAGGACATATTTAGGGCGCAATCCTAACCAACTTTCCAGCACTGGCTTAGCCCCAAGGTCAGGTCACAAACATGCTCTAACCTTGGGGAGGCCCCTCTGACTGCCTCCCCGCTGCAAGATGCAGTACACATGACATTGGCACAGCTATGTCAGTGCTAGAAAGTTGGTAAGGATTGCGCACTTACTCTTCTTCCCTCTAGTTATAGGAATTTTCTCTGAGTAGAGGAAGCCAAAACAAACAGATCAACCACATGGCGGGCATTGTTTGATTCAGGCATATCTGCTTTGCCCAGAGAACGTTGCCCTAATAGTATAAATGTTAGTTGCTGCTGCTGAAATGTTGCTTCCTGGTCGTGCTGCCTGTGAATATTTTTTTTTTAAATCAGAACAAGCTTTTCTTCACTCCAGTCTGTGGGCCTCATTTAGCTGTGTGCGGCACTGGGCTTTTGCAAACATAAAAGTGCAGAAGTCTCCCAACAGGCTGAAATCTAATTATCTGACTCGGGCTTGTAAAAGAACCAATTTCTCCTTCCCCTTCCCTCCACTGCCAGACCTTCCCCTCGATTGCGAAGAAACGTGAGCGAGAGCAACAGCAGAGCCAGACTTTGCATTTTAGGCAGGAGAAATGGAAGTCGTGTGGCATTCTTCATGTCTGTGCCATGCTATTTATAGCTTCAGTTAATTCCTCATCTTCGGGAAGTGTTGCTTGGCACATCTGTGGCAGAGCCCACGCAAATACTCAAGTGGGCATGTTCTCGGAAGCTAAGCAGGGTCAGGCCTGGTTAGTACTTAGATGGGAGACCGCCTGGGAATACTGGGCGCTGTAGGCTTATACCATAGTCTTTCGAGACTGAAGGTTGCCAACCAACCAACCGTGTTCTTCTGTTGTTTCGTTCGGGCCGTCATTGAAGTTGGAGCCCGCCCAGGCTTGACCTTGGGATTGACTGTCCCCTAAGCTCAGGGCTCAGTCCTGGAATCTGAGGAAGAAGAACAAAGCATTTAAAGTACAGGCATACCTTGACTTTCATCCACTTGACTTTCATCGCTTTGTTCCTTCAACTGATTTCAGTTATAAAGGTTGGTCCTCTTTATCCTCTGATTTGGAAGTCATGAATTTCACTAACCACAAGTTCCAAACCCATGGTGTAGGAACAAGCTGACCTCCTCAAAGCAACAGGTAGTATGTTCGTATTACATCCCAGAGGCCTCCCCGCGTGCATCCTCCCATTGTCTCAGAACACCGGGTGTGAGCATCCAGAGGTCCTCTAAGAGTCCCCCCATGGATCCCTGCTGCTTCCTAAGTGAGGAACACAGAATACTGCCAACGGAGTCAGCTGTTGGTCTATCAGCTCAGGACTGTCAGCACTGACTGGCAGCAGCTCCCCAGGCTTTCAGCCAGGGATGATCCCAGAAGCTAAGCAGGGTCAGGCCTGGTTAGTACTTGGATGGGAGACCGCCTGGGAATACTGGGTGCTGTAGGCTGATACCATAGTTTTTCGAGACTGAAGGTTGCCAACCAACCAACCAACCTGTATACAGAGCAGGTCTTCCACCTCTGAGCCTTCTGGCCCTTTCCTAAATGTGCCAGTGCAAGATTTGTTTTGCACATTTGGGGAGGAGATGGAGCTCAGTGGTAGAGCAAGTACTTGGCAAGTGCATTCAATCCCTGGCATCTCTAATTAAAAGGATCCCAGGTAGTTGGGCTGAGAAATGCCTGTCTGGGACATTGGGCAGCTGGCACCACTGCAGGAGCAGACAAAACCGGCCCCTAACAGCCTGGCACAGTATTAGGCAGTTTCCTTTGTTCTTGTTTGTTTGGATGTGAGAGGTGTCGCGTTTCAAATGTTTTTAGAAGCAACACTTCCTTAAAAAGCCCATGCTTCTTCATCCTGGATAATCGTAGAATCTGGTTGGACATCAGGAGGAAATTCTTGATGGTCAGGGAGGTTTGGCAGTGGAATGGATTGCTGAGGGAGGTGGTGGGTTCTCCATACCTGAAGAACTGCAAGCAGAAGCTCGACAAGCACCTGTCGGAGATGCTCTAGGACAGGGGTGCTCACACTTTTTTGGCTCGAGAGCTACTTTGAAACCCAGCAAGGCCCGGAGATTTACCAGAGGTTTTTTTACAATGTTTGCGCCATCATAACATATAACATTTATGTGTACAATGTATGTTGGTGTACCTTGAACCCCACTGAGTATAACAGGACTTACTCCTGAGTAGACATGCCTAGGATTAGGCTGTGAGGCTGCAATCCTAGCCACACTTACCTGGGAGTAAGCCCCATTGAGTACAATGGGCCTTGCTCCCGGCGTTTCCTCCCAGAAGCACCTGAAGGGGGGGGTCGGCACTCCGCGATCTACTCATTTTGCCTCGCGATCTACCGGTAGATCGCGATCCACCTATTGAGCACCCCTGCTCTAGGAGATGCTCTAGTGGTGCTCAAACTGGTGGGTTGCAACCTACCAGTTTGTGTAAAGGTTTCCCCCATCCCTTTAAGAGGTAGGGGAAGGGACAAGGCAGCAATGTGATCTTCAGAATTGCATCGCTAAGGGGAG
Organism: Tiliqua scincoides; assembly: GCF_035046505.1. Lineage (NCBI taxonomy): Eukaryota > Metazoa > Chordata > Lepidosauria > Squamata > Scincidae > Tiliqua > Tiliqua scincoides. Next base: position 7,025,416 of record NC_089834.1, read on the forward strand.
CAAGGGGGGGTACTTTTACTCACTTAGGGGGGTAGCAGGCTCCAGGAGGTGCAGGGAGCCCCACACAGTGCTCCTCGAGGCTTGGAACATTGGTTGCGCTCGCTTTTTCACTCAACATTCCAAGCCTTGGGGAGCCCTTCAGAGGGCTGCATGAGGCTTCCCACACCTCCTGGAGCCTGCTGCAACCCTAAGTGAGTAAAAGCACCCCCCTCAGCGACACGATCCTGGCGATTGCATTGCTTCCCTCGACCCTCCCCTGCAAAGACTTACTTCAAGAGTAAATCTCCCAAAATGTTTGAGAACCACCGCTCTAGGAGAATTTCCTGCTACAGGGAGGGGGTGGACTAGATGACCTTGTGCAGCCCTTTCAACTCTATGATTCTGTGAAAGTCTCATTTAGCTGCCCTTAAGGATAATACTATCATGCTCTTTGACTGCAAGGGAGGGCACTAGAATGCAAGTCTCTTGTTGTCTTGTGTGCTCCCTGGGGCATTCGGTGTGCCACTGTGATACAGGAAGGTGGACTAGATGGGCCTATGGCCTGATCCAGTGGGGCTGTTCTTATGTTCTTAACTACAATTCCCAGAATGCCTTGCAGGTCTCTTGTTATCTGGTGCGCTCCCTGGGGCATTTGGTGGGCCGCTGTGAGATACAGGAAGCTGGACTAGATGGGCCTATGGCCTGATCCAGTGGGGCTGCTCTTATGTTCTTAACTACAATTCCCAGGAAGCCTTGCAGGTCTCTTGTTATCTGGTGTGCTCCCTGGGGCATTCGGTGGGCCACTGTGATACAGGAAGGTGGACTAGATGGGCCTATGGCCTGATCCAGCAGGGTTGTTCTTATGGAAACGCCAAAGTCCCTTTTACATGGGAATGACAGAAGCATTTCCAATTCATTTTCAAATTCATTTCAATTTCATAGCAAAAAAAAAAAAAAAAAGAATCTATACAGCGGAGAAAGAGAGCCTGCAGTTTTCAAGGGAGAAAAACAGGCCATTGAAGGATAAGAATAACAATGAGGATGAAATAAATACCACTGAATGAGCTTAATTACTTCTTTTTTGAAGATGAGAATTACAAAATTAAGGAACAAAAGCATTCCAGCAGATGCAAAGTGTATTTGGTCTTTAGCAGAGCACTTGATGCATTGTCTCAAGCTTTATTTCAAAATAAAAATAATTACATTTGGATTAGAAGGTGAGCGCTGCCACCGTGACTGGGTCTAGTGACTGTGAAGTGTCGGATATTGGCACCCTGACAGCATTGGGCTGATGGGAGAGGATTAACCGGGGAGCCGTGCTCGATTTATCCTTATTCCACCCGGCTCTCGATGGCTTGGAAATGGAGACAAGCAAACATATTTTGGGATGTCTCTAAACGGCAAGATGCTGTAAACACCAGTGACATGAAAAATAACACCGAAGGCTATAAAATTGTTATAAATTGCGGCCGGGGAGGGGGGGAAAAATGAAGTCCGGCGTAGCAAAATGCAATTTTAACGCAGCTTGAAAATAGCCCCCGAATGCTGACATTTTGCTGGAGAAAAGCGGCTTTTGGGAGTCTTGCTGGTGGCAGATCTAAGCATTAGAAGTGGACAGCATGATGGCCAGAGCTTATCTAGGTGTTGCCAACACTGCTGGCAGGGGTGTTGGCAGGAAAAGGCTCTGGGCAAAGTTTTTTCCAAAAGCGACCTCAAGAGCTGGGACCCACTTTAAACTCAGGACCCAGCATCAAGAGCCGGCAGGCACATAAGCAGCCACGGTCATGGATCCTTTTCTTTCTCCATTTAGTTCTTATTACCCATTTCCTTGGTCCCAGCACATGTCTGATCTTGGAAGCTAAGCAGGGTCAGGGCTGGTTAGTATTTGGATGGGAGACCACATGGGAATTCCAGGTGCTGTAGGCTTATACCATAGTCTTTCGAGACTGAAGGTTGCCAACCGGTAGGAGAACCCAAACTGAATTAACCTTGAGGCTGTGAATATCAAGAGAGTAAGAGCCCAAACCTGAGCTCTTACCGCTGATCCTTCACCAGCGCTGAGTGTTGTAAATGTGCCATAAGTCACATTTGCAGCCCTCAGCGCCAGCCCAGCACTGGAGCAAGCCCAGCGCCAGCAAACCTCTGCTGCTCTGCGGCTGCCCATAACACCAGGTGGCGATATAGGTGGGGGGCTTGGGGAGAGGCAGAGAGGACTTGAGGTGGGGAGAGGGCAGGAAGGAGGTGTGCCAGGGGGAGGAAGCGGGGTGGGAGGAAGGTGGAACTGGAGGAGCTCCACTGCTCCACATCCAGATCCTCTTCATCGGATTAAAGGCCCGACATAGAGGCTCTTGATTCTACGGCAGCCCATGGGTTGCTACACAATTGCGTAGCCCCGTTGCAGGGCTACTACCTTTACCCAGGGGAAGGGGACGGAAATCTCCTTCTCCCGAGGAGCCGGCGACGACTGCCCTGTTGCACGCAGGATGAAGCCGTTTCGGTGTTGTGGCAGTCCCAGCACAATGGGCCGCTCAGGATTGGGCTACCCAGCTATAACACAGTGGTTCCCAAACGACTTAGCACTTTTTAAAAATGACACTCTGTCTGGATCCACCTAACTAAAAACAAGCTTCACCTTACCAGCTGCTCAATCATCTGTTTTTATCCTTTTAACTAAGGTTGGGTGGGGGAAAACCATCTTCTGGAGCATCTGTTGAGCTCCACATTCATCAGATCAAGGCCATTCTGGTGGCCTTATGTTCCTCATCACCTGGCCTTCAATAAGAACTGAGGCACATTTGCTTACTCATGAGTAAACACACACACATGGCTCAGTGTCACTTTCCATAGGGCTCAGTACATTTTCCTTGTCAACTTAAAGGGGGAATCTTTGTTTGTTGGAACCTGCAGTCATCGGATCAGGACGATTCTGGTGGCTTTGCGTTCCCCTTGACCTGCTGTGCAAAATGGGCTTAGGACAGTTGCCAACTTGTGAGTAATGTGATGCTCCGTTTCGATTTCCATAAGAACATAAGAAGAGCCCTGCTGGATCAGGCCAATCTAGTCCAGCTTCCTGTATATCACAGTGGTCCACCAAATGCTTCAGGGAACATAAGAGACAACAAGACATAACCTGCATCCTGGTGCCCTCCCCTGCATCTGGCACTCTGAGGTAGCCTACCTCTAAAATCAGGAACTTGTACATACCCACCATGACGTGTAGAGCGATGGACTTTTCCTCCAGAAATGTGTCCAATCCCCTTTGAAAGACATCTAGGCAAGATGCCATAACTACTTCCTGTGGCAAGGAGTTCCACAGGCTAATTTTAGTTGGCAACCTTCAGTCTCGAAAGACTATGGTATCGCGCTCTGAAAGGTGGTTCTGGAACAGCGTCTAGTGTGGCTGAAAAGGCCGATTCGGGAGTGACAATCCCTTCCACACTAGGAGCAAGTGCAGTCTGTCCCTGGTCTGTCTCCCTGGCTATGGGCCTTCCTTCTTTGCCTCTTTGCCTCAGACTGTTGGCCAAGTGTCTCTTCAAACTGGGAAAGGCCATGTTGCACAGCCTGCCTCCAAGCGGGCCGCTCAGAGGCCAGGGTTTCCCACCTGTTGAGGTCCACTCCTAAGGCCTTCAGATCCCTCTTGCAGATGTCCTTGTATCGCAGCTGTGGTCTACGTGTAGGGCGCTTTCCTTGCACGAGTTCTCCATAGAGGAGATCCTTTGGGATCCGGCCATCATCCATTCTCACGACATGACCGAGCCAATGCAGGCATCTCTGTTTCAGTAGTGCATACATGCTAGGGATTCCAGCACGTTCCAGGACTGTGTTGTTTGGAACTTTGTCCTGCCAGGTGATGCCGAGAATACATCGGAGGCAGCGCATGTGGAAAGCATTCAGTTTCCTCTCCTGTTGTGAGTGAAGAGTCCATGACTCACTGCAGTACAGAAGTGTACTCAGGACGCAAGCTCTGTAGACCTGGATCTTGGTATGTTCCGTCAGCTTCTTGTTGTACCAGACTCTCTTTGTGAGTCTGGAAAACGTGGTAGCTGCTTTACTGATGCGTTTGTTTAGCTCGCTGGGTAAAGAAATATTTTCTTTTGTCTGACCTAACTCCCCCAGCACTCAATTTTAGTTGATGTCCCCTGGTTCTGGTGTTATGTGAGAGGAAAAAGAGCATCTTTCTCTATCCAGTCATACAATCATAGGGTTCAATACATTTTCCTTGACAGTTCCTAACTTGTCAGTTTTGTAACCCACCAAAAATTGGGTCATGGCCCACAGTTTGAGAATCGCTGCTTCAGGGAGCCCCACTGAATACATACCTCTCAGCAGACATGCATACAATTCTGCTGGAGGAGTCTCAGCTACCAAGTCTTTTGTTTTGTTTTGTTCCCACTGTTACTCCCAGTGTGATAGTAGAGGGGCCAAATGTTTGGTTTCACTAGCAATTTGGGAGGGTTTTGGTGGTGGGATCTGTTGGAAACTGAGTTCAGGCCATGTTTGGAATTGCAGCTGAAAAATGCTGTAGTTGGTGCAAGGGGGAAATATCTCAAGCCGTTTATTTAATGAGTTTCAGTGAAATCAAGCTCATAATTGCATTGATTTGCCTAAGCGATTGAGGAGATCTTATTACCGGCTGGACTTAAGCTCCCAGCAGGTCCAAAATCCAGACCCAGAAGGATTCTGCAAATGAGAAATTCGTTCTGTGAACCATGCTTGTTTCTGGGCAGAAGAAGGCGCCACAAGGGTGAGCAGCTAGACCAGAAAAGGAACCCTCTTGTACAATAAGAGATCAGAACCTTAGAGCTTCCAGGTGATGGTCTGAGCAGGAAAGAAGCTACTTCTCAGAGATTTGTCTGTCTTCCACCACACTGTTTTCCTTATCCTTCATAAGCCTCACCCTTGCAGGAGCCAGCAAGCCTGCGGCACAGCACAGACTAAATCCATCCTGATTGGTGCTCTCTGCACACTTCAGGAAATTGTGCAGCCCTGTCTGGGGTGGAAAGATGAATATTGATATGGTTTTGTAGCACGGTGTGCCGTTTGGATGCCGTGGGAATCCTCTGGCCTCAATTTCCAAAGCAGATATTAGAGTTCGGTCTAAATGGACAAGTCTTCCAAGATGCTCTTAAGGTCTAAATTGGATAGAATTGGTTTCCATTGGGGGCAGAACAGGTTTGGAGTCTGCCTTCACGAACCTCTGTGCATGATGGTTGGCGAAAACAAAAAATACAGGCAGTGTTGATTGCACAAATGACTTGTGCAAGTAAGAAAACAAAAGTGATGGTGGTGTTCATATACCACTTTTCTCTTGTCTGTACACAGCATTCAAGGCTGTTTACATAGGCAGGTGAATCTTAAACCACCGTTTTTTCAATGGGGTTTTATTTTAATAATAATTTCTCTGTGAGCGTTTGACACAGGATATCTGTACATCCCCAGGGAATAAAGTATAGACTGCCAAGAGCCATAGGGCTCAATCCTACCCAGCTTTCCAGCCCTGGTAGAGCCGTGCAAATGGGGTTTGCACTGCGTCCTGCGGTGGGAGGGTAGTTATGGAGGCCTCCACAAGGTAAGGGAACATTTGTTCCCTTGCCTTGGGGCTGCATTGCAGCTGCACCAGGGCTGGAGAGTTGGATAGGATTGGGCCTCAGTCAGTGGTTCTCAAACTGGAGCATTGTGATGCCCCAGCCAGAGACCCCTGGCCTCTGCCTCCATAAGGGGTGGGGAGGGGGGGGGGAGGCAGCGACGCGATCACCAGGATGCGTCGCTTTGGAGGGGCTCAGGGGCTTGCTGAGACTTACCACAGCCTGCAGCAGCCTCCCTGGGGTGTGGGGAGCCCCGCGCCAGCCTCTGCTGGGCTCCGCAGCATGCGGAGAATGTACAATCGCAACATCAGAAGTGGGTCGCAGCTGGTAAGCCTCAGCAAGCCCCTGTGCCCCTCCAAAGTGACATGATCCTGGTAATCGCATTGCTGCCCCCTCTTCCCCGCAGCGACTTACTGCAGGGCCCAAACTCCCTGAGAGTTTGAGAACTGCTGGCCTTCCTGAAACCGAAAAGCTTTCCCCCATTCTCTGCCCTGAGTGGGAGGAAGTTTGAAATTGACTAGATTTTTTAAAGTCCTTTATCAGTATAGTGGGCCGTTTTTATCTGCAGGTGCCACATCAGTGCCAACCCGCACTGGAGAGACTCACATGACTTCCCAGATACATCTGGAAGGTGTTTCCTGTCACATCTAGTAGGTCCTTTGTGGGCTTTCAGTGGATCTAATTATCCTTGGAAAGCAGTAACCATGGGGGGGGGGAGGGTGGTTCCTGGAATGGATCCCCTGTGGATGCAGAGACCTCTCTATTTTACCTCTACAGGAAAGCGGCTTCTCCTGTTTCAGCTCTCTGATCCTTTTCACTGCTGCTTTTTCCGGTCACTTCTGGAAGTGCTTCTGTGGGCTCAGCATCTGTGGATACTGAAATCCACAGTCGCCAAGCTGGTGGATAAGGAGGGCCCACTGAACAACCAGATCTTGTTGGGAAATAACAAGGGTCTTCAGGACCACCCTGTGAACAACTAAGAATACACAGTTGAGTTGGCAACCGTCAGTCTCGAAAGACTATGGTATTGCGTTCTGAAAGGTGGTTCTGGAACAGCGTCTAGTGTGGCTGAAAAGGCCAATTCGGGAGTGACAATCCCTTCCACACCGGGAGCAAGTGCAGTCTGTCCCTGGTCTGTCTCCCTGACTATGGGCCTTCCTTCTTTGCCTCAGACTGTTGGCCAAGTGTCTCTTCAAACTGGGAAAGGCCATGCTGCACAGCCTGCCTCCAAGCGGGTCGCTCAGAGGCCAGGTTTTCCCACCTGTTGAGGTCCACTCCTAAGGCCTTCAGATCCCTCTTGCAGATGTCCTTGTATCGCAGCTGTGGTCTACCTGTAGGGCGCTTTCCTTGCACGAGTTCTCCATAGAGGAGATCCTTTGGGATCCGGCCATCATCCATTCTCACGACATGACCGAGCCAACGCAGGCGTCTCTGTTTCAGCAGTGCATACATGCTAGGGATTCCAGCTCTTTCTAGGACTGTGTTGAGGAATTTGCACGAGCGCTTGAGGAATCTCTTCCAGGCCCGGTCCGCATCGAACAGATGGGAATACACAGTACAAATGCAATATTCTCCATGAAAAGCGAAGAGCCTGGTTTTGCCCTTCCCAGTTGTACCCATTTGTGTAGCAGTGTGTAGCTTGCCCACAAATGATCACGTTGTTGTTTTCACTCCTGTTAAGTTGCGTTTATAAGGGAAATCATTAATTTACAAACACAATGGGATATCCAGTTGTCTGGGCCTTGTGAATATTAAATTCCAGCTGACTGAATCACTAAAAGCCCCTTGGAGACAGCCTTAATTTCTAAAATCAGCAGTTACAATCTTGCATTGAAATGTTATTCTTTCTCTCTTTTTTTTCGGCTGAGGCCCAGCTTGCATTGACCTATCCGGGCAACTAAAGCTTTAAATAACTCTACGGCTCCTTCCTAAAGGGGTGTCTAGTTAGGAAGAAGTCTTTCCCCCCCCTTTTCTTTTCTAAATGGCGTTTTCTCTGCTCTTGTTCTTTCCTTGGCTGAGCCTTTTGTCTCACAGATTGCTTTTCTTTCTGAGCGCAGAACAAAACTCCCTACCCAATCTTTTTTTTTTTGTTTCTTGTGACGCCAACACACTATGTCTGTCTGTCTGTCTGTCTGTCTGTCTGTCTGTCTGTCTGTCTGTCTGTGCATATATTGAAATCGCTTGCTTTGTGGAATCGCTTGCTTTGTGCCGCCATTCACTGGTGTGGGATTGTTGCCGATGGGCCCAATTAGAAGTTTGTCAACCAGAGCTCTGACACCTGAGCTGAGGAGGCCTGCTAGAAGACATTTCTCCCTAAAAGGAATGGGAAAAAGGGTTGGCTTTGTAATAGAATCCAGTAGAACGTCTGGCGCAGTCACCAGTAGTATCCAGTACAGTATCCAGTAGAACTTCTAGACTAGGTTTGGGAAGACCCGAGTTCAAATCCTCCACTCATCCATGTAGCTCAGTGGCTGAACTTGGGCCAGTTATTCCCTTTTGCCCTTGCTTTCCGTTGTGTGTCAAACCACCTCTTGGAATTCGTGTGCAGTGGCTCCTCTCTTTCTTCAAATCTCTTCTTAAAACTCAATTTTTCCATGAAGACTTTGGCACAGTGCCTTAGTCCTAGATTGTAAGCCTCTTGGGGCATGGGGCTGGCCTCTCTTCATGTGTAAATGTGGTATGTGGGTGTCCCAGACACCAACTCTTTTAGACCAGGGGTCTCTAAACCCCAGCCTGGGGGCCAGATGCGGCCTGCGGAGAGCCTCTATCTGGCCCGCAGCCGGCTTCTGATCCCCTGAGAGCCTGTGGCCCAGTTGACCAAACACAACCAGAGTTGTGCTTGTGTGGTGGGGGAATGGGGGTCCATTTAAGTGTATGCTTTATTTCTTGGGCTGCGTTGGTGCTTGGAGAAATCCTGGAAATTTGAGCCCATTCATTCATTCATTCATTCATTCATTCATCTAAGTTCCATCTCTAATGTATTTAAATTTTATATTTAATTTTTTTCCTGCCCTCTCAACAGTGTGCCAGATATTTGATGCGGACCTTTGGCCAAAAAGTTTAGAGTCCCCTGTTTTAGACCAGGGGTTGGCAGCCTTCTTCTGCATGGGGGCCAGACATCGGGTTTGTCAATAGTAAGAACACATGTGCATTTGATACAGATATGTGTTCAGTATGCGTGCATAAACCTAGGGCCACAAACCTAGCTAAGAAAAAAGAGATGGGCACAGCACAGAGAAGCACATGCCCAGACAAAGAATGTTGCTCAAAGGAAGCCAGCGATTTTCAGTGGGTGTGCCGTGGCACACTGGTGTGCCATGAAAAGTCCCACAGGTGTGCTGTGGGAGTTTGGAGCACAGTTGCTGAAAATCGCTGGAAAAGTCTTCCGGGTTCTGCGCTCTGTTTCTAGGGCAGGTGCCTATAGTAACAAATGTGGAGGAGGTGGAGGAAGAGGGACCTGCAAGTTGTTACTACAGACAGTTGCCTTTGAGATGCAGAACTCCAGAAGAATCTCCTGGAAGCCAGAAGTGACATCACAAGAGGGGAAGCCCATAGAGAAGACCATAGATGTCATTGTGCTGTACGAAGACAAACGTTGCAAATCACTGCTGTAAGAATTATGGAGGTAGAATTACAAACTTGAATCCTTCTTAGGACCACTGTGGGCTGGGTCAATATCTTTTTGGAACTACAGGATGGATGATTTTGGGTGTCAGGCTGGATCTGGCCCATGGGCTGCAGGTTACCTTGTTTAAGAGCAGGTTCCTCCAAACCCCAGCCTCGGGGATGGATCCGGGTTTTGAGGAATGCCTTCTACTCCCTGAGTGGAGCTTACTGTTCTGCTTCCGCACAGCTCATCTTCCGAGTAGATCTTGGCACCAGGACGCTGTGGGCAGTCACGTCTGCTCGGACATCCTATTGCACAGCCTTCTGGAACATTGTGCAACAGACGTAGCTGATCAGGGCATCCATATCTACTTGGAAGATGAGCTGTGCAGAGGCCGAATAGTAAGCTCCGCTCAGGGAGTGGAAGGCATTCCCCAAATGCCTAGGAGGTGGAATGGTAAGCTGCACTCCGAACAGGGACCACATTTTTGGTACATAGCGGTCACAAGTTTGGCAAGTGCTGTTTTAGACCCAAGAATATTTTTATCTAACTAGCCTATATGGAAGAGGACTTGTAGCTCAGTGGGAGCGCACTGGTGTTGCATGGTGGCTGGAGGTCTCAGGTTTAATCTCCAGGCAGGGCTGGGAGAGATTCTTGTCTGAATCCTCGCAAAGCCACAGCCGGCCATTATAAATAACACTCGGCCAGATGGACCAGTGGTGTCGACTACGCATGTGCCGTTTCCTGTGATCCAGGCTCTTGACTGATGTTTTGATTGCAGGTTTTTCCATTGTTGTTTTCTGGCTGTTGGATGTTCTCTCTTGTTTTTATTTCTTGCTGTGATGAATTGTTTTTAATAATGTTGGGAACCGTCCTGGAGAAAATGATTTGAAGGAAAGGTGGGATATAAACATGTGGCATTAATTGTTGCTGCTGTTGATGCACAGCACAGTTGTAGGGTTTTTCTCTGTTTCCTGGATGCACAGCACAGTTGTGATGCACAGCACAGTTGTAGGGTTTTTCTCTCTTTCCCTTTCTCCATTACATTTTTTCCCCCCATGCGTGATCCCAGTTGCTCCTCAATGCACAGGTAGGGCCAACCTTATGGCAATTTGGCCAAACTAGCCCCCATGCCTGGAGCGGCCCCGGACTAGGATGGCGAGCTGATCACCTGCAGCCAGCACCTCGCTCCATAGCTCATGCTCTAGCATGCAGCATTTCATGCGGAGCCATTAGGAGGAAGGGGCAGCGAGTGGAGCATTGCCGCTGGAGGCTCTTTCTTGGCTCTGATTGACTTGAAATTAGAAACAGTTGGCAGTGATGGCTCTGCCCGGTGGCTTGCCACGGCTGCTCCTCCTGGTGAATGGGGGGGGGGGAATGTTTTGCATTGGACCCTGCAGCTCCAAAGGGTGACCCTGTGTGAGGTGCCCCCTCGTATCCGTGGCAAATATGTTCCCGCTCCCCGTGAAACCGCAGGTGAAAGCAAACCCTATAGTTCTGTGGAATCGCGCAAGCCCTTCTGGTTAGCGTTGCTTTTGTTTTAACAGAACCCTAAAGGAAGAATTCAAGAGGAGGCAGTCAGCAAGAACGCTAGAGGAGGTAGACAGCTGTCCGCTTCTTAGCTTTCTCATTACCTGCCTCCTCTTGCATTCTGGCTGACTACTTTTCGCGTTCCTCCTTGAGCGTTCTGGAACAGGGTGGGCTGCAAATGAAGAGTGCCGCAAAGGAAGAGACAACCTAAAAGGAAGGGCTGCAATGGAAGAGATAAGCAATGAGAGTGACCTGGGGAGAGGGAATATGAGTACCTTGGATAAATAAAACCATTGATATGGGTCCTGTGGATACGGGGGAAATTACTATACTATCTTGGGTGTGCTAGGCTTGGGCAGATGATAGGATGGCTTAACTAAAAGGAAAGCCAGAGGTGCTCTTTGCAGTCTGTTCAAGACCCAGGGCTGGATCTCGCCTCCTGTTCTGCCCTCCCATCAGGTCCCCATCCATGCTGAACATTCAGGCCCTCAGACACCTGATGCACACAGACACTGATGCTGCCCCCAAGTCTCAACAAGGCCAACAACTCCAGTTCTACATTTTCTTTCATTTGCATGCAGCGTAACTTGGAATTCTTGCATGTGGAAGCCGCCTTGGGTGCCATTTTGGGAGAAAGGTGGAATACAAATCAAATAAATAAATAAATAAATTCTGAATTTAGCACCTAGTTCAGATGCACAAGAACTCGTCTGCATTTCATGCCAGATGCAAGGGAGGGCATCAGGATGCAGTTCTCTTGTTGTCTTGTGTGGTCCCTGAGGTATCTGGTGGGCCATTGTGAGATACAGGAAGCTGGACTAGATGGGCCTATGGCCTGATCCAGCGGGGCTCTTCTTATGCTCTTATGTTCAGTTTTCTTAGTATGCTTCTAGTCCTCAGTGTTGGGGGGGGCGGGACTTCTGTATACTAAACAGAACATTTTCCTGCTACTAACTACTCAAGAACTAACTTTTCTTCTCTTTTCCTCTCTCTCTTCTTTTTTCTTTTTCTTTTGTTGCAGCTAATTCAGCTTGAGGCTGTCTGTGGCCCTCCTTTTCCTCTAGGTTTTAATGTGTGATGTCCCATCATCTTTAACGTAGAGACCCTCCTAACCTATTAGGTGTGTATTTGCCTGGTTTTCGGTGCACGCTTTCCAAAATCTGCATGGGAAATAGCATGCTTTTGAATGCCGTTGAATGCTACTTGAGGACTGTGCTGTCTTCCAGGGGAAATAAAGCAGCTGGTTGTCCTGGCCTGCTCCATTTGGAAGTGGATATCACACAGGCACATGCAAATGTTCCTACTCTACTGTAACCGTTACCCTGCACATGCCCGATCTGGTCTGATCTCGGAAGCTAAGCAGGGTCAGGCCTGGTTAGTACTTGGATGGGAGACCGCCTGGGAATACCAGGTGCTGTAGGCTTCTACCATAGTCTTTCGAGACTGAAGGTTGCCAACCATGGACTGTTCTGTTGGAGTTCTGTTCACAGCAGGGACATGCTGTTAGTTCAGCCTCCCCATGATTGTGCATGCGTCCCACCCAGTTTCTGACTGTTTATGCAATCACAGGGGAGGTTGAGAGGTTTCTGTGCAGGCTTTCGCCTCTCCCTGGGACTGTCCGAGTCTCTCTGAGAGGCTAGAGCTGTGGCAGCGAGTCCTTGGCCTCCGCTGTGGTTGTGCAGGGACTGGAGCTTCTGGTTAACTCCCCAGAAGGCTTTGTGGTGTGATGTTACCCAGGAGCTCCATGTGCTATGCCTCTCAAGCCTAGGACTTCACCGCACATCACTTCAGCACAGATTTCCTCTATTTCAACCCTGACTTTGGACTTGAGAAAGCATTCCTTTGGGCTTTCTAAGTATCTAGCCCTCAGTGTTGAAAGGAAATTTTGATTTAATTTCTTTATGAAAATAAAACAAAATGCATAAAATCAAAGCAATACATTTACATACCACCTACCTGACAATAATCATTTAAAAGAAGAAAATAAGTATTGTATATTGTATTGGCAACCTTCAGTCTCGAAAGACTATGGTATCGCGCTCTGAAAGGTGGTTCTGGCACAGCGTCTAGTGTGGCTGAAAAGGCCAATCTGGGAGTGACAATCCCTTCCACACCGGGAGCAAGTGCAGTCTGTCCCTGGTCTGTCTCCCTGGCTATGGGCCTTCCTTCTTTGCCTCTTAGCCTCAGACTGTTGGCAAAGTGTCTCTTCAAACTGGGAAAGGCCATGCTGCACAGCCTGCCTCCAAGCAGGCCGCTCAGAGGCCAGGGTTTCCCACTTGTTGAGGTCCATCCCTAAGGCCTTCAGATCCCTCTTGCAGATGTCCTTGTATCGCAGTTGTGGTCTACCTGTAGGGCGCTTTCCTTGCACGAGTTCTCCATAGAGGAGATCCTTTGGGATCCGGCCATCATCCATTCTCACGACATGACCAAGCCAACGCAGGCGTCTCTGTTTCAGCAGTGAATACATGCTAGGGATTCCAGCACGTTCCAGGACTGTGTTGTTTGGAACTTTGTCCTGCCAGGTGATGCCGAGGATGCGTCGGAGGCAGCGCATGTGGAAAGCGCTCAGTTTCCTCTCCTGTTGTGAGCGAAGAGTCCATGACTCGCTGCAGTACAGAAGTGTACTCAGGACGCAAGCTCTGTAGACCTGGATCTTGGTATGTTCCGTCAGCTTCTTGTTGGACCAGACTCTCTTTGTGAGTCTGGAAAACGTGGTAGCTGCTTTACCGATGCGCTTGTTTAGCTCGGTATCGAGAGAAAGAGTGTCGGAGATCGTTGAGCCAAGGTACACAAAGTCATGGACAACCTCCAGTTCATGCTCAGAGATTGTAATGCAGGGAGGTGAGTCCACATCCTGAACCATGACCTGTGTTTTCTTCAGGCTGATTGTCAGTCCAAAATCTTGGTAGGCCTTGCTAAAACGATCCATGAGCTGCTGGAGATCTTTGGCAGAGTGGGTAGTGACAGCTGCATCGTCGGCAAAGAGGAAGTCACGCAGACATTTCAGCTGGACTTTGGATTTTGCTCTCAGTCTGGAGAGGTTGAAGAGCTTTCCGTCTGATCTGGTCCGGAGATAGATGCCTTCTGTTGCAGTTCCAAAGGCCTGCTTCAGCAGGACAGCGAAGAAAATCCCAAACAAGGTTGGTGCAAGAACACAGCCCTGCTTCACTCCGCTTCGGATGTCAAAAGGGTCTGATGTGGAGCCATTGAAGACAACAGTGCCCTTCATGTCCTTGTGGAAAGATCTGATGATGCTGAGGAGCCTGGGTGGACATCCAATCTTGGGGAGAATCTTGAAGAGGCCGTCTCTGCTGACCAGGTCGAAAGCCTTTGTGAGATCTATGAAGGCTATAAAGAGTGGCTGTCGTTGTTCCCTGCATTTCTCCTGCAGTTGTCTAAGGGAGAATACCATATCAGTGGTTGACCTGTTGGCTCGGAATCCACACTGCGATTCTGGATAGACGCTCTCTGCAAGTACCTGGAGCCTCTTTAGTACAACTCGGGCAAACACTGATATGTTTAGTACAACTCGGGCAAACACTGATATGGTATTCTCCCTTAGAAGAAAATAAGTAAAGCTTAATATTTGAACTCCCCCTCCCCAAAAAAACACATCCCAAGGCAAAATCAGCATTGCACAAATGTATTTGTCCACGGCATTCCATGAGTTCTTTTATAATGTGTTAATTTTGTGGCTATAGCAATTTTTTTAACTTTGTGGCTGAGCAATGCCCCAAATCCTGTGATATAGCCTGAAACTGATGGTGCTAAAGTTTTTCCCAATTTGCTGCTGTTTTAATCTTAGCAGTCATTAAGGAGATTAATGATGTCTTCCATTACTTTTTCTTTTAATGCACCATCTCTTTTAAGAAAATGCTCCTATAGAGGGCTTGGCATCCAGAGACCCTCTTGTCATACACTTGTCTTACACTCCCAGGGTTTTGGGTGCTCAGTTCTTGATTCCTGAAACCTAGTGCCTCAAGAACCCCTGTTCGGTAGAACTGCCACCACCCTGTATGTTCCAGTGCCTCAGTCCAGGGACACTGAGACCCTCTAGTCTTAACTATATCCCTTGTAGGCACTGAGCACTTTCTTTACTTAAAGTCTTAGTCCTCAAGTTACTAGTCCACAATGAGGATTTGGTAGCTTGCTGAACGGCTAGGCAGGATTCTGAACCTTTGTCCCCAACAGACAATGAACCAACATGGTAAAAGGATTTTTACTTTATTAAGTACATCGGATTACAAAAAGTTACAAAGGCAGCAAATGCTAGAGGCATAAAAACTTCTAGGAAACATATCAGCATAAAATAATAAAGTTAACTGGCTAACTCTATTATTTCCTAACTCTCACCTGGGTCAGCTTCTTTTGTAGATCCTCAGCCCCAGTTAACTATGGGCCACATGGTCCTGGCGGGGCAGGATGTGCACCCACCACCTATCTCACCAAGAGACAAAGACGAAGACAAAAGACCAAGACACCCCCCTGGGCTCTGTTCTTATACTTCTCAACCAACAGGATGGGGTGACTCTGTACTCATTTCAAACTGCCCAATCAGAACTTTTGGGGTCAGAATCTTCTCGAAGTGGGGCTGGATGCTAGTCTTCCTAGTTCTCCCCCTCCCCACTGGAGACTCCTGGGCGCCTCTCTGGCTACTGAGGTGCTACATTTCTCACCTTCCATGAGTTGTAAATTCCTTGCAGCTAGGATGCAAGCCACTTCTATGTTACTGGGTTACTTTGGTTCAGGCTTTGCAATGCTACTAGGCCTGAACTGCACATATTCATGACACCTCTGGAATGGAGTGCCCACAATCTCGGACAGCTGTTGCCAAACATACTGAGGGTCATGGTGCCCTTCTTTGATGGCATCTTCTTCTAGATCAGTAGTTCCCAAACTACGCCACAGGGCACTGTGGCACTCACAGGGGCACTGTGGGATGTCCTTGGCGGCCTCTTTTTTCCACTTCTCCTGAATGCTGCCATCTTGGATCATGTAAGACCTCTTGCAACGATTGCGTGAGATCTAGTGTGATACTTGTAGATCCAAGATGGCAGTGCCTAAGAGGGCTGGCAAGAAGAGACCACCAGGGACTTCTCACAGTGCCCCTGTGAGTTCGCTGTGGTGAACTCAGGCGTAGTTTGGCAACCGCTGATCTAGGGGGTAAGGAGCAGAAGCCCTTAGAGAAGCAGTTCTCAGATTGTCACCCAAAATTGCTTTTGTCGTTTTCAGTAGATAAGCCAGCATAAGTAATTATTTTGTTGACTGACCGCATAGTCCGATTACGGTGGGCCCTCCTTATCCGCTGGTTCATAACCCAGTTTCGAATTAATGTGGGTTCTGAACATGTGCCTAGAGGCCCCATGGAGGACCTCAACGCGGCCAGGAAAACTGGAAGTGCCCCTTAGATGCCTTCTGGGATGCGGGACGCTGTGCATGGCCTTCCTGCACCTCAGACATGAACCCCCCCATGGATCTCAGTGTCCATGGGGGGGGGGTCCCAAGGACCGATTCCCCACAGATGCCGAGGTCCAACCTGTACTGTTGTTTTCAGAGTTTTCAGTTCATTTCAGTTCATTGAAAAGATAAGAGTCGACTGCAAGTGTAGAAAAACAGGGGCAAACCTCAAGGGACTGGGAAAATTGTTGTAAAACACTCCACTAAATGTGCCTGCCCCTGCTGTGTCTTGTGCAAAATGGCTCTTCTTCAGAGCTGATAACATCTTCTGATTGTTTCTTTAATGCCTGAGATTAGGGGTGTAGCTGAAGATGAGCTCAGCAGTAAGATTTTTTTCTGCAGCAGGGGGATATCTTCATCAGGAGTGCTGGATTCAGATGCTGCTTTTGCATCTTTTTTTTCATATGACCCCAACAGCCTTCCGGTCACGTCCAGGAGGATTTCTGTCTTCCAGTCACGTCCAGGAATTCTCTGAGGCCCTCCAGCTGTAGGTTAGCACCCACAGTGAGTAATATCTGTGGGTGGTGAGTCTGCATATAAGAAGGGCTAACTGTACCTGACTTGAGTTATAACCTCAGTCTAGTGACTAGGCCCGGCTAACCTATTGTAGGGGCATCAGAGGCTGGCCAGGTGGCTGAAGGCCTACACTTATCAGAGGGTTTACCTGGTTGGGCGGCCCCCTGAGTCTTCAGTAACTAATGCCACCCAGTGCACCATAAGGGAGTGGGGAAGGAGGTTTAAGTGCAGGGCTTTGTCCCAGGATCTGTCACAACTTTGCACCAGCACAGCTGACCTGACTCTTACTGGTGGAGGCATAACACACTGCCCCAAAGCCTAGTGATGTTGTGATGTCACTCCCGAGTTCTCCCCGGAGGAGAGAGCACTCGCTGCTGTGCCTTCGCTCCCCCGTTTGTGGAGGCTCCCCTTTGAAGGAGAAGGAATGGGGGTGCAAAGCTTCTGGTACCACCTCCTCCTGGGAGAACCTGGAAGTGACTGCCTTGCACAATTCACAGTGCAAGGCAGTCGGTTCTGGGTCCTTCCAAGAGGGAGTGCGCACTGTGGGGTCGCTGCTGTGCCTTCGCTCCCCCGTTCCTTCTCCTGTGGAGTCTCCCCTTTGAAGGAGGGGGGTTCAAAGCCGTCAGCACCTCCTCCAAAACTAGGGCAGAGCCTGCGGGGCGGTCATGAGCCCCCCTTGGTGTAGTGTCAAGAGCAGTTGCCCCTCAGGCTCCACCCGAGTTATGCCTAGTTATACCCTTTAGGAGGATGCAGTGTGTCTGTGTTCAGAACACACATCTCCACCCTGCCCCCAGCCTTCTTTGCAGCCAGCGCACAAGCCTCCTCTCCCCTTCCATGCCTGCCCTTGTAAATGATGGGTAATCTTGCTGGTGAGAAAGAAAGCAGTTTCTGGACTGGAGCCGCACGGGCTCTTGCGTAGCGCACCACTTTATTGTCTAGACATTCTGCCTTAATCGTTGTTTTTGAATCCCCACTTAAGAGTTGGGTCCCAGGGGGAAGAAAAATGGAAAGGCTGCTTGATGTTGCTGGTTTTGCTTTTTTGAAAAAAGGGAATTCCTAGAGTGCCTTTAATTAGTATGTTAATTTGCTGTTCATCAGCAGCTGTAAATGGGTCTCCTGGTCTCTGAAGCAGGGCTGAATCTTTCCTGAGTACTTTAAGACGGTCGTCAGTGGGGAAGGGGGCATATTTCCCCCCCCCCTTACACTGGAGGCTGCCACAATATGTTTAATACACTCAGTGCACAAGGATAGTGGGAGCCAGTGGGTTTTAGCTTTCCACTGGCCATGGAGAATGGGGGCTGTCGGGTGGCGGGGAGAGGGAGCAGAGAGAAAGCGCACACACAGCTTCAGTCTTTTAAAGGGGTGATGAAGCAGAAAGAGCCAGGATTCCTCTGGGATAGCCAGCCATGTCCCAGGTTTCTCCATGCCTCACAGCTACAGAGCTATGTAGGCTTAAAAGCTCTGGTCAGCGCAGAATCCCTAAAGCGGCATCAAGGGTCCTACTGTGAGATGTTTAAAGAAGAAGGGGGGGGGCTTTCTGCAAGCCAAGAGAAAGGGAGACCCTATCAACCCCTGTATTTTTGTATGGGCTAAAGAAAGAGAAGCTGTTATTCCTCTCTGAATATCTTTTATTTCTGCATACTGGGAAGTATTCTGGGCTCCTCAAGAGTTTAGCACCTGAGGTTTAGAGCCCAGAAAGTTCATATTTTTATTCCCCCCTTTTGTGATCTTCCAAAAGACGCTGCAGGTTAAAGGCTCAAGTGAGTATAAGTATCCTTTGACTGGGATGTCAATTGCAAAAGACTTGAGGGGGAAAAAGAAGATGCCGAGAGGGGTCCCTATCAGCTCTGGGGCACCAAAGGCAGATAGAGCTCAAAGGCTATGGAGGCAAAGTAAAGATAACCTGTCTTTTGACAGTCACCTGTTTTACTGATGAGAGATATTGTGCTGGTGGGTTTGTGCCAACATGATCAAGCCTGGCAGTTCTTACCAGATTAGGCTTAGCCTAAGCAGTTGGTATTTCAGGTTTGGACACATCCCAGGTGCTCAGTAGGAATCTGACGGTGGCACCCAGGAAAATGAAATATTTTAGCTCTGGGTTAGCGCATAAACTTTTGAGGCTGGCTCTCTACAAATATTACGCTGCTATTTTAGGAATAAGGCGTCCTAATTCCAGCCTGTGGTGGAAAAGAGCTGAGTGAGCTGAGCCACTTCCAACCACGGCCAGATTTAAGCCAGTTGGGCCCCGCGCCTAAAGGGGAACCTGCACTAGAGCAATAAATACATACATACATACATACATACATAAAATGTACCTTTTTACTAAATCATTTCACTGTCACAAAAACAAGTAGTTTTGTAACTATTTGCTTTTTGGAGGTGATTTATAAATTTTGTTTGCTTGCATGTAGGCTTACATGCCTGCAATTTTATATTAAAATGTGCTCACATCCATGTGGTCCATTAACTCACATGCACTTTAAAGCACTCATGTTGATTGTTTTCCGTTCTTGCTGAGAGATATACAGTCTAGAATAAATTTTGTGTATATCTCTAAGATTCTACAGTCCTTGACTGTGAACCTGGGGCCCCGCAGAAACGTTTCCAATTGGGCCCCTCAGCTCCTAAAGCCGGCTTTGCTTCCAACCCATCTCATCTTGAAACTGGGTTTAAACTAGGATGGTCATTCTTGGTGCCACAACTGAAGGCCAGGGGTAGAAGGAACAGAATGAAGCTGTCTTGCCTATCCAATATCAGTGTTTTAGCAATTAAAGCTTCTGTTTTATTTTTTTAAAGGCATCTTGATTTTGCATTAAATCTGCAACTGGAAAGCCCAAATCCAGTGTAAATTAGGAAAGCTAATTTGTGCAAAGAACGGTAATTGTGAGGTTTATTTAGGCAGGGTTTTATTTTGTTTTTTTTAAATAAGCAGTTAAGACAGTGGTTCTCAACTTTTTAGCCCATCGCCCACTTTTTGGAATGACAATCTGTCGGGACCCATTGGAAGTGATGTCATTAACCTGGAAGTGTCATGGATAGAAGTCATCAAGCAGGAAAATTTTTTTTTAACAATCCTAGGTTGCAAACCCAGGAGTAAGCCAAATTGATTATCATTGTTAAAAGCATATACCTGTTAAAGGTACAGATCTCTCCAAATGGAGTTACATACTATGGTGGCATCAAAGCTAATATACTAAAAATAAATTGTTGAAATGAATGGGACCCACCTGAAATTGGCTCATGACCTGTCTAGTGGGTTGAGAAACAGTGAATTAAAATATTTGTTGGGAATTAGATATGTAGGGGTGGTGTTGTTGAAGTATGTACAGGTAGGACCAGGGTATCCACAGGGGTTCTGTTTCCGGATGCCCTATGGATACTGAACCTGCAGATAATGAGATCCATGGGGGGGGGGGGGGGGTTCTTCAGACTTCAGTCCGAAAGGTGTTCTGAGGCATGGGAAGTCTGCTGCACACCTCATAACAATTCCTGGTCGCAACCAGAAGGCATTTATAGCATCCAGGAGGTTGATGAGACCCTCCAGTCATGGGTTTGGAACCCATGGTAAGTCAAATACATGGGTTCTGAACCCACAGATGAGGAGGGAGTGCTGTATTATGTAGATTTGTGAAAGAAAAGCTAGAGAGGAACCTCCAGTAGGCAGTCACATGTTTGTACTTCTGTCTACAACCTTGAGGGCTAGAAACTTAATCGATTTTAAAGGAGATTAAATGTCTGCAATTTGAGGGACATGCCAGGATTCTCCTCTGATAAGTTTCTAGATTTGCTGGGCATTGCGTGCCTGGAGCAACACACCTATAGACTTCGGTGTAGACCAGGGCCTTTGAGAGAGGAATTTTATCAGAGGGCACAAAGTATCTTTTGGGTCCCTTCCCAAAGGGGGCAGGAGGGGATGAAACAGAGCAGGGCAAGGGTTGTGAGGGGGTGGGCAGAAGGGGTTAGGGAGGGGGCAAAACAGGGTGGAGGGAGGGTGGCCACAACCAGAAAAGTCTTTGGAGCCCAGGTCCATCGTGTTTCCTGATGCAGAACCCAGGTTTACCCACCCACGCGGCATTGGAAGCTAGATATAGCAATACAGAACACCAAGCACATGGTGTTGAAAATTAGCATCATGTTATTGAGGCTCACACTGAAATGGAAAGTGTCCTGTGTGCACCAAATGGACCTCTGTAGCTGCTGTAGTCCCGCAGTTGTGTCCCTGAGCTCCTATCCACTCCTTAATGGTAAGCAGATCCACAAGCCAAAGATCTACTATAGCAGGCCAGTTTCCTCCCAGGTTTGACACTATGTTAAGGAGGGTCATGGATGCAGTCTTTGGCCCAGCAGAAAAATCTTATGATTAGGTGGTAGTAATATCACTGTTGCATGACTTTGGGCGCAGTCCAAACTGTGCCCTATGCTGGCCCAAGTCCCTTGGGCCGGCCTGGGAGGGTTGCAAATGTGCCGTAAAGCACGTTTGCACCTCCTTGGGAGGAAGCCAGGCCGGCGCTCCGAGAAGCGCCAGCCTGGGGAGGCTGACGGAAGCCTCCGCACCAGCTAAGTAAGCTAAGCTGCTACTGGCCACAATCCTGCGCTGGATACAGCGCAAGCCTCCTGGCTTGCCTGTTCAGCGCAAGTTAGGATTGAGCCCTTTGTGACCTTTGTGCAAGCTCAGTGGGAAATTTAATTATTGCATTGCTTATATATTCTGGGATATGATTGCCCCTCCGATGAGGAAATGGGGGGGGGGCGAAGTACTTTGTCTGACTTGTTGCCTTGTTCCAAAATACTTGGTGCCAAGGTTGTTTTTCCCCTGGGGGCCATAAATTTTTGTCAGCCTCCCCATGACAAAACTTTTTTTGGTAATTGTCATGACATGAAATGAATAATAATAACGGCCAATGAAGAAGTAAGTGCAGATAGTGAAGATTTTCTTTTATTGAACTTTGCGTGTATATAATATATATACAAGGTTTTATACAACCTTGTACATTCATATATGTAATCATACCAATAAACAATTGAAAAATAAGGTTAAAAAAGAATTAAATTTTCTTATTGAAAAAGAAGTTTTAAACATCTTGGGGTGGCCTCTCAGAAATCCCTTCCCTACAGCCTGGCATCCAGGGCTGGGGCCTCCCGCAGCCAGCCTCTTCACACTCTACTGCTCAATAGCCCCTACACTTTCTCCCCTAAAGGATCTCCTCTATGGAGAACTCTTGCAGGGAAAGCGCCCTACAGGTAGACCACAGCTGCGATACAAGGACGTCTGCAAAAGGGATCTGAAGGCCTTAGGAGTGCACCTCAACAGATGGGAAACCTTGACCTCTTAGTGTCCCGCTTGGAGGCAGGCTGTGCAGCATGGCCTTTCCCAGTTTGAAGAGACACTTGGCCAACAGACTGAGGCAAAGAGGCCAAGAAGGAAGGCCCATAGCCAGGGAGACAGACCAGGGACAGACTGGACTTGCTCCTGGTGTGGAAGGGATTGTCACTCCCGAATCGGCCTTTTCAGTCACACTAGGCGCTGTTCCAGAACCACCATTCAGAGCGCAATACCAGAGTCTTTCGAGACTGAAGGTTGCCAACACACTTACACTTTCCATGGAAGGCGGTAGCTCTTTGGTGTCTCTTGTGTGTATGCTGCATGAACAGGCTACCAGCTTCTGACAGTCCTCAGTGATTAGCTCTTGCATGCAAAGGGTCTGTGTGAGAGTTTTCTGAAACGGTGGTTTCCTAAAGCATGTAGAACGTGTCCTTGTGGTCCATTTCTTTCATTGTTATGGAAACAAAATGAATTTCTGCAAGAGACTTTGCCTTCCTTTCATCCTAACAGGTGGGACTGTCGGTTCTCAGATCTAAAATAAATAATAATTCTTCAATCAGTAAAAAAGGGAATTCTGGGACCTTTATCAAATATTCACACTAGCATAAATTTCTTTAGTAATGGATTTTGCTTCTGGCACTGGTGGGAAGGGATGAGGACAAGGGCAGTGTGGAAGGACATTAAGTCACAGGCCTCTGACCACTGATCATCTTATTCCCCCCTCCTTCTGGCTTCTGAGATTTCAGCAGGCATTGCCAATGTGCTTCTGAGAACATTTTTACAGACCTTCAGGTCTAGAAACTTGGTTTGTTTTTTTATATAACAAAACCAAGGAGAAGCAAAATTCTAACCCCCCCCCCCCCCCCAAAAAAAAGCTGGATTCTACACTCTTAATACTGCATTCTATTCTAAAGCAGAATTGGGGGAAAAAATGTACAGCCCTGTAAAAGGGAAGGAAGGGCACAATCCTAACCAGGTCTACTCAGAAGTAAGTCGTATTTTGTTCAATGGGGCTTACTCTCAGGAAAGTGAGGTTAGGATTGCAACCAAAGTCTCTTTTCTTGCAGAAACTTATGTGGGTGTAAAACTATGCATGCAAACTTATTGACTTTTTTTTTAATGCAGTGTAATATAGCTGTTTGTTTTTTTTTGCAGTGTGATGTGTGACTTTTGTGTGGTTTGTCTTCACAATAACTCTGGTCAACTCATACCTGATTTGTAGTCATAGCACAGGAATAGTTTGAAATTTGAAGCCATTCGTTATTTGATTTTTCTCTGTAAACCGCTTTGTGAACTTTTAGTTGAAAAGCGGTATATAAATACTGTTAATAATTAATAATTAATAATAATTTGATATATGTTTTTGCTTTCTGTAAAGTGTCTCTCTTTTCCCTAAGAACAAAAAGAGATTGGAAGGGAGTGGAGCATTCAGGAAGAATGGAGTCTTTCGAAGAGGTAGAACAGTTGAGCCACCAGCCCAATATTGCTCACCAGTCCATTTCTTTAAACCTCGCAGTTTGCTGCCCACCTGGGATATTGCAAAATGGAGGTTCCTCCAATGCTTTCTGTATCTTCAGGTGATGAGCCCATGTCTGGAGGGCCACATAGGGGCTCCTGGATGTGTCTTCCAGTTGCATCCAGAAGGTGTTTCAATGCAACCTCCCTGCTTCTCAGAAGACCTCCCAAACATGACTGGAAGACACTTCTGGTTCACGCTGGTGACCAGATGGCACTTCTGGTTATGTCCAGGTGGTCCTCTGAGGCCCTCCAGCTTCTGACTTGATACCTGCAGATGCCTAGTCTGTGGATTAAGGAGGGCCCATTGTACAAACATTGATGACACAAAAGAAAACAATAAGATGAGACCACAATTAAAACAAGATCAGCTGGAGAAACAAAAGAAGTTAAATCATCTAAATAAAAAGCCTGATGAAGAGAGAGCCAGGGTGGTGTAGTGGTTTGGGAGGTGGACTTAGACCTGGATGATCCAGGTTCAAATCCCCCCTCAGCCACAAAGCTTCCTGGGTGACCTTGGGCCAGTCACTTTCTCTCAGCCTCACCTACCTCACAGGGTTGTTGTGAGGACAAGAAAGAGGAGAGGAGCAGCTGTGTAAACTGCCCTGAGCTCTTTGGAGGAAAGGCAGTATAAAAATGTGAAAAATAAATAAATAAATAAATGAAAGAGCCAAGGCTTTGATTTGTATAAAAAGTAGGACAGCTGCTGCTTCAGTTCCCTGTTTCTGTTACTTCTGGGTATCAGGAACGATGAACTCGTATATGTACAACTATCCCACGTGATGATCTACATTTATATATCATGCTTTGTTCTACGTGAACCTGTAAAAAATATGTCACGTGACATGAAATAGCCCTCATAAGTGAGCGATCAGTATGAGAATTGCCCTGCCTGTTTCCCTCCTCGTTTAGAAATGTTGCAGAGGGTCCCAAAGTGTGCGTTGCAACGCCCTGGAGCGCCCCAGCCCACTCACAGGGGTACCGCGGGATGTCCCCAGTGGCCCCCCCTATTGGCTGTCCTGGGTACTGCCATCTTAGATTGTGCAAAATCTTGCGTGATCCAAGATGGCACCACCTAAATCTCAGGAGATTTGGGACTCTGCCAGCTTGGATCACATGAGATCTCATGCAATCCAAGGTGGTGGGGCCTGGCTGAGCTGAGAAGAAGAGGCTAGGAAGGAGGAGTGCTGGAACCCTGTTAACCACTGGGCTGTTGGGTGTCTTTGACCTCTCACCTCCTGCACTAGTAATGGCATTGTGGCTATGAGGCCACTGATTTTCTTGCAGCATGAAAGAACTAACTCTGATCGTCTACACCACATATTTAGCACTGGGACCCACCTTTTAGAATAAGAATCTGTGAGGACCCACTGGAAGTGATGTCATGATCAGAAGTGACATCATCAAGCAGGAAAATTTTTAACAATCCTAGGCTGTAATCCTACCCACACTTACCCAGGAGTAAGTCCCATTGACTATCATTGTTAAAAGCATATACATAGTAGCCTGTTCAAAGTATAGATCTGTAACATTTCCCCAATTGCAGTCACATACCATGGCAGCATCGAGTCTAATATATTAAAAATAAAATATTGAAATGAATGGGGACCCACCTGAAATTGGCTCGCGACCCACCTAGTGGGTCCCAACCCATGGTTTGAGAAACACTGGTCTACACTATTGGAAGCCATGAGAGCGAGTTTGAATAAAGTTGAAAAATAATTGATCTGCCGGGGGGAAAAAGGAAGAAAATGGGGAGCTAATACCGTCTTAAAAGTACATTATTGTTTGCATAGTGAAATTACTTTCGTGAAATGCATGAAAACCTCTTGTCAAAGTGGAAGCTTAAATAAAACTGTACCCAGTGAGTTAATTCCAACTTCTTGTTCAAGGTTGTGCATACTTTAAAAAGTGAAAAATGAAATTTGTTGTCTGGAGTTGTTCTGGAGAGCCACCAAAACGTTTTCATGTTGGCATCAAATGTTATATGTAGTGAAGTGATTAACACCAGCATTATGTTTTTTATTCCTGACCTCTGACCTCTGCCTCCTCTTCCTCCACCCTTTACCGACCCTTGTCCTTTGCTCGTATCAGTCGACAGGCAAGAGGATTTGAGCCCAGTCATGGAGGACTATGATATCAGGTCTGCTGCCAGCATTTTGGCATCTGTTAAAGAGCAAGAGGCTCGTTTCGAGCGGCTCACCCGGGCCCTGGAAGAGGAACGGCGCAATGTCTCCCTGCAGCTCGAACGCGCCAATCAGCCCTCAGATCGCGTGAGCATATGCAACATTGGTAATGGGCAGCCCCTGGCGACCGCCTGGCAGCAACTGGTTCTGCAGGTAACAGCCTGCTCCTCTTACTCTATTGCATGTCCCCCGAATGTCCATACATGGAAGCTGATCATGTGTTTATCATGTGCGCAACCCACCTTATGCTCAGGAGCTCAGGGTGGCATGCACTCTGTCCTGATGTTGTATTTTGTAACACCCTAGCACAGCGGTCCCCAAACTTGTTTGCTGCATACTGCCCTTACCGCTGCCGACGCAGTGCTCCAAACCTGGAAGTGATGTGATGATGTCATCACACGACCACCGTTGCTTCTGGGTTCAAGAGCATGGAGTGGCCTAAAAACCAGTGGTAAGCAGGTCAGGGTGGGTGGTCAAGACCCTTCAAGCACCAAAAACAGTGTGCATTGAGCACTGCCCACCGAGCTGAGCCTATTACTACCATTTTTTTTGGTCACTCTGCAGTCTTTGTGTTCCCTCTTCTGAGCAGCTCTACGGGGTGGTGAGCATCTATGACCCCCTGGGGTTTGCCACGCTCCTCCCCCCAGAGCTGCTGCACCTCACAGTTTGGGAACCACTGCCCTAGTGGATGCTGGTCATCAGTGTTCCATTATATTCAGAGTATAGGTTTACTTGCAAACAGGGTTCACGTTCTAGCGGCACACCCTCGACTGAATCTTGCATTGTGAGTTCATGTGAGTTAATGGGGATTGTAGCCTCTTGGTGTGGAGATATATTATTTGTGTTTTGTTCTGCTTCCCAGAGCAGTCCCAAAAAGAACATTGCATGTCTTTCTCCCAAGTCCTGGATTTGTCACTGGGGACACAGAGTGCTTCTTAGTGTTTCTTAGCCTCCTTATACGAGCAGGATTTATGTATCTGAATATGACAACTGAGTCTGCAGTCCTGGATACAGAATGGGGATGGCATCTTGATTTCTCATGGTTAATTTCTTTGATCCAGATTCTCTGAAATGCCTTTCATGATGGATTCACACACAGGGCTATGTATATTCAGGGTGCATATTTAAATATGTTGGTTTGAAACTGGCAGGCATCTGCAACTTGTGTTAAGTTCTTTGTATACGATCCATCCTACTGACTATGGGGAGGGGCGCTTGTTATATGAAAGGCTTTTAAATCCCACCCGAAACCACCAGAAGTCCTAGTTCACCCTTCCTAGTTTCTGAGATTTTACCAACCCACTCATTTCAAGGCAACTTTCATAGCCTTAATGGTTAGAAGCCCTCGCTCTTTCTCTCTCTCTCTCACTCACGCAAGCTGAGATTCTCAGGTTTCTGAAGTCTGTGACAAACAGTGACTTCTGTATGTGCACAGCAAAATTACAACATGGGCACAACTTCTAATGTAAGCTAATGTGGAGATTTATCAGAGACTGGTTTTAGGTGGGCTGTTGTAGTGTTATCCAAGTGAATACAGATGGACCCTCAATCCACTGGTTCAGAACACATGGATTTGACTGAACATTGCTTCTAATACTGTGCAGGAGGGCCTCACCAGACTTCCCAGATGCTACTGGAAGCAGGGCCTAGGAGAGGGGGGTAAAGGGGGTAATTTGTACCCAGGCCCAGGGTCAGAAAGGGGGCCCAGGAGCCAAAGGAGGGGGCCCAGAAATTACCTGGGATCTTACATTTTTTTCCAGTCTCAACCAGGCTCCCTGCCCATGCGGGATGCTGTATCAAGCTGCCAATACAGGGCAGGCAGGTAGATAGGGCAGGCTTTGCATAGGGAAGACTGGTAGTCCTGGGCTCCAAAGGCTTTTCTGGCTGTTGCCATTTCCCCCCTGCCTGTTTTGCTCCCATTCTACCCACCCCTATTGCTCCCAGTCTGTTTCACCCTCCCCCTCTTTGAGTAGGGGCCCAAAAGAAACTTTGTACCCCCTGATAAAATTTCTCTCAAAGGCCCTGACTGGAAGTACCTTCTGGTCATGTTCAGGAAGCTTTCTGAAGCCTGGGAAGGCCACGCACTGCCTCCCCGGGCCTCAAAAGGCCTTAAGAAGGCCTCCAGGAGGGCTTTAAAAGGCATTTCCAGTTTTCACTAAACGGAAAGTGCCTGTCAGAAGGTCCAACCACAGATTTCATTGTCTGCAGATTTTGGTATCCGTGGGGGGTCCAGGAATGGATACTCCATGGATACTGAGGACCTACTGTATCCACTCCTGGTCTCCATTGACTTATGCTTGTTGTATAACTGCCTCTTCTTGTATGTTGTATAAAGAGTGTTGTATAAAGACACTCTTCTACATGGGAGGCAAGATCTATTACCTGTTCTCAACCAAGAGAGATGAGATGGCCAGTTTGGTTGCGGGTAAATGAACGTAGGCTATGCGGAGAACCTAAGAGCCTATCCAGAAGCATCTGAGGCCCTGGTTGCAGACATGCCATCGACTAGGCGCCTTGACACAGAGGTGGGAAACTGTAACTTTTGGGTAGGTGGTCAACGGGTGGGTCTTGGAGAAGGGACAACATTTCATCCGATGAGCTGACCTAGGCAAAAATGACGATGGTAAATTTGATTAGGGTGTTGTCGTGAAATGGCTCGCGATACGCTTGTCAAACAAGAAGGGAAGGGTCCACACTGCAACCGCGGCATTTAAGATGATGCCGCGGTTGCAGCAATTGCAACAAGTTATTTTGCAATAACTTTCATGATGGTTTTTAAGCTGGGCTAATCTTATCTCTATCAGTGGAATCAAAATGCTTCTCTATCACCCGAAGTCATTGATAACCTTTGCCTGGCAGTTGATTCTATTGGTTGCCAGAATATTCAATGATCTTGGTTTGCATTTTATGATGAATTTCCTCATATTTTTATTGTGCATTCACACGATAGTGGGACTTAGTGTGATGTCTGCTTTTTGCCTAATTTGGACAGTTTTATTCCTAAATGAAAAATTTCATGTATGTAACATTGTTTTGTTAGCATGTAAAGCAATGATTTTCAACCTTTTTCATCTCGCAGCACACTGGCAAGGCACAAAAATGGTCAAGGCAGACCATCGGCTTTTTGACAATTGACAAGGCACACTGTGCGATCAGTGGGGGCTCACATCCCCCAATGGCCCTACTGATAAATGACCCTTTCTTAAATTCCCACAGCACACCTGGGGACCATTCGCAGCACACCAGTGTTGAAAATGACTGATATAAAGGATGGCACACGTATTTTTGCACTGTGCATACACTCTCAGTGTGGTGAAAGATTCTTAATGGATTCTGATTTATAAAGTGGGTAATTCTCACTGAGCAAAAAGCCCCTTGAGCATATCTGAGCTCTCCCTAACCATGTGGACTACAAGAGAATTTGAAGAGGTTAACACATGGATGTAACACCACTTGATTCTTTCCACTCTGTGACTTCCTGCTGAATACTGGAACTGCCTGCTGACAATTATTGCATTGGTGTTAATTGTGGTTCTGACTATGGTATTAGTCTGTGATGGCTTAGTTGCGCATGTAAATCATTGCTTGATGATGACCTCATCCACTCTGTGTGTGTGGGTGGGAGCTGATTTCTTGTGTTGCAGGTTGTTGGCAACCTTCAGTCTCGAAAGACTATGGTAGAAGCCTACAGCACCCGGTATTCCCAGGCGGTCTCCCATCCAAGTACTAACCAGGCCTGACCCTGCTTAGCTTCTGAGATCAGACAAGATCGGGAGATAGTGTTCAGTATAGGGAGATGGTTGGCAACCTTCAGTCTCGAAAGACTATGGTAGAAGCCCACTGTTGCTGATATCCTCTGCTAATGGTGATTGAAACCTTTGCTTTTGAAGTGTCTATGCTGGACTGATGAAAATTATCCATCAGACAACATAGTTAACATTTATTTATATTTATTTCACAGGTCTACAAAACAAACAATTTTTTTTTACTCGCCAAGGATGTTTGAACGAGTTTAGGATATTTGGGGGGTGCTGAATCCAAAAATGGAATCAGTTTTGCCTGATTGGCTCTAGTTTGGGGGGTACAGCATAGCCACCTTAGATGCTGATTCAAGCAGTTTCCTCATGAAGGTGTTGTGGCTTCCTCACGAGGAATCTGCCTGAATCGGCATATAAGGTGGATATGCCTTACCCCCCCAAAATCAGAGCCGATCACGCAAAACTTATGCCGTTTTTTGATTCAGCGCTCCAAGACAGCAAAATGTATGTAGGTTGGTGTTGTTTTGTTTTGTTTTTTCATTCTTGCTATGTACCACAGCAGATTCAGCCATATTGTGGTTTTATAGGGTGATTTTCAGGACCCACAGTATGGCACAATGAAAAAAGAAAAGAAGATGATAGGAAATCAGAAGTATATGCTAATGGTGTGAAAAAAATATTGTTAAAATTTTTTTTGAAGATGTGGGAGCTGCTCTTTTTAACAGCTGAGTCGAGTTGTGAGGTGGGGAGCCAGGCAATTTATTGTGCTTTCAGGGGAGAAAAATACACCTCCGATGCTGGCAGGAGACGGAGCTTAGATATGCTGTGTTTTTCATCTTGCATTTCTGAAGGGGGAAGAAGTGCTTTTTCTCTCCTCTTGCCATCCCTAGTGTGAAGAGAATCGGAGGCTTAAAAATCATTGCCACAGCTGAGAGGGAAAAAGCGTAGACAAAAGACAGGGGCAAGATGACAACCTCTGAAGACAATGCATGGTGTGCTAGTTTTAAATGCTCATTTATCACAAGGGCAAAGAGAGCTGGCAAACAAGCCCATTGCATTTAAAATACTCAGTCGTTCAAAACGCACTTGGCTCAAGTCACTAACTAACACTGTGCCTTTTCTTGGAAAACAACAAACACGTAACATTTCTACAGCACTTTGGGCGTGCATAGTGTTTCAGGTTATCCGTAAACAGTCCTATAAATTAAGTATCATTATTCCCATAGTGCAGATGGGAAGACAGAGGCCAAGAGGGTGTGGCTTGCCCAAGGCCACCAAAGTGAGAATTCATGACAGAAGTGATGTTTATACATGGACCTCCTGGTTTTGCAGCTAGGTTTTCTAACTGTTGTGCAGCACCATCTCTCAAAACAAGGACCCAGATGCTGTGACTCATGCCTCAGAGCTGGATTACTGCAACACACTCTACCTGTTGCTTCCTTTGGAAACAGTCTGGAAGATTGGTTGTCTTGTTCTATAGCAGGGGTGTCCAGAGTTTTTGGCAGGAGGGCCACATCATCTCTCTGACACTATGTTGGGGGCCGGGGGAAAAAGAGAATTAATTTACATTTCAAATTTGAATAAATTTGCGTAAGTTTACATAAATGAATATATTAAAGATGAACTTATATGAATGAATGAAGGTCTTGCAATAACGCAAGGCCTATAAAAGACCTTGCACAAAGCAAGGCTGGCCTTTCCTATGCTGCTGCTACTGCATCACAGATGTGAAACAACAAGCAGTGGAGGGAGCCCTCAACCCACAGCTCACGCGAGAGATCAAACAGTCGCCCTCACGCTGAGAGCAGTTGCGTCGGGCAATTGCGGGCTCCAACAAATCTCCAGAGGGCCAGAGGCTCATTGGAAACTGGGGGTTCCCTGAGGGCCGCATTGAGAGGCCTTGAGGGCCGCAAGTGGCCCCAGGGCCGGGGTTTGGGCACCCCTGTTCTATAGCTATAGTTAGTCTGGTTTGTCCAAAACACAAGAGTCCAGTAGAGATCATTTTGTGGCATATACTTTATTGACCTATTGCTTGTTTACATGCAAAGAATATATAGGCAGGCCCCTATATCTGCAGGGGATTCCACCCCTGCCCCCCTGCACACTACTGATAGACTAACAGGAACTGCCCTCTAGCATTCAGGTTTGTTGCCTTCATGTTATTCAGTTCAACAAGAATGTTTAAGCAAGAAACACCCATATTTCCAGCTCAGATATACAAAAAATAAGGTACTGTAATGGGCACACGGGGGGCAAGCATGCCCCCCTAAATCTGCGGATAACTGAATCAGTGGATACTGGTTCTAAGGATTAAGGGTCCTCCCTGTATAATCAATTATGGGCACAATCCTATGCATGTCTACTCAGAAGTAACTCTTATTGTGTTCAATGGGACTTACTCACAGGAAAGCGTGGATAGGATTGCAGCCTGTGTGTCCTGTCCTATCCATCCTTACCCATCCTTCTCTCTCTCTCTCTCTCTCTCTCTCTCTCTCTCTCTCTCTCTCTCTCTCTGGATTTAAAAGCATCAGGTGATTTCCATAGAATAAGTTTGATGTTTAAGCTTAGATTTAGAGGGGAGGATATATTTTTGTTTACAATATTTGTGGGTTTTCCAATAGTTAGACTGCAAAGTCCAAAAGATCCAGATGCATCCCTTGTAGAGTTTTGAAGAAAAGCAAGAAGTCAAGACTGATGGTCTTGAAAAGCTCCTTCCTCCCACAATGACGCATATCATTTGATTGATGCAATTAGCACATGAGAGCCCCAAACAGTGGAAGCATTTTGAAGATAAGGATGAAAAAAGTGAGCCTGCAGTGTAATGCCTTTTCTAAAAATAAAC
This sequence comes from Tiliqua scincoides, assembly GCF_035046505.1. Taxonomy (NCBI): domain Eukaryota; kingdom Metazoa; phylum Chordata; class Lepidosauria; order Squamata; family Scincidae; genus Tiliqua; species Tiliqua scincoides. The sequence goes on from NC_089834.1 coordinate 7,057,714, forward strand.
TGCCATCTATGTGACCTGACTTCTGGATTCAGCATTTGTGTCACTGGCTCTGGGCTGCATATCCTTCTCCCTTTTGGCAAGCAATGTTTAGGGTTCCCCTTTGTAGTCTCGGCCAGTCTCTTATTACTGGCTGATGCAGGTGCCTGATCTTGTCTGATCTTGGAAGCTAAGCAGGGTCAGGCCTGGTTAGTACTTGGATGGGAGACCGCCTGGGAATACCGGGTGCTGTAGGCTTCTACCATAGTCTTTCAAGACTGAAGGTTGCCAACCATCTCCCTCTACTGAACACTATCTCCCAATCTTGTCTGATCTCGGAAGCTAAGCAGGGTCAGGCCTGGTTAGTACTTGGATGGGAGACCGCCTGGGAATACCGAGTGCTGTAAGCTTCTACCGTAGTCTTTCGAGACTGAAGGTGGCCAACCAATCATCGATTTGATCAGTCATATTTGCATCCTGTCCTTCCTCCAAGGAGCTTAGGGAGGTCATCCCTCTTCATCATCACAACAACCCTCTGATGTAGTTTAGGAAGAGCAACCCATTCATAGGTAGGGTGCAAGGTCAGTTCCTGTGTCCAGCAGTATGTGCACACATACTGCTCCCCCAGCTGGCTTGTCCCTTTCTTCCCCTGGGCATTCACTTTAGGAAAGATGGAGTCAAACTGGAGTGGCTTCAGAAAAGGGTGACAAGGATGACCAGAGGGCTGAAGGACAAGCCCTGTAATGAAAGGTGGGGGGGGGGGAATTGGGTATTTTTAACCTAGAGAAGAGAAGGCTGAGAGGGGATATGATGGCGCTCTTCAAAGACCTGAAGGGCTGTCATGTGGAAGAAGGCTCAGGTTTGTTCTCAATTACCTTTGAGAGCAGAATCAGTTCCAGTGCGTACAAACTGCAAGAGAAGAGTTTCTGACAGGACACCAGGAAGAAATTCTTGGCAGTCAGGGTGGTTTGGCAGTGGAACGGATTGCCGAGGGAGGTGGATTCTCCCTCCCTGGAGATCCTCAAGCAGAAGCTTGACAAGCACCTTGGAGATGCTCTAGGAGAATTTCATGCTGCAGGCAGGGGCTTGGACTAGATGACCTGGTGGGTGCCCTTCCAACTTGATGATTCTATGATGGTGGCTGCCAGGTGGGCATTTTCCATTTCCCTTTCACTCTGTAATGCTCCATGCATTGGTGGAGTTAAGAAAATATAGGGTCACTCTCAGTTCTGAGTTTTCCTAAGTGAATTTTGCAGCTGCCTTGACGACGATACAGCCGTTGAGGGAGTGGGGCCATATAGGAGTTTGGTCCCTTCAGCAGGAGCTTTGTGGTTGTACCCTCTGGAGTTTGCCCTGGTGGTCTTGGTGGCTGCCAGAGACAGGGACTTTTTGGTAGTAGTGCCTTGAGTGTACAGTCACCTTCCCTTTTGGTCTGTCTTAACTTTGTAGCAGCCAATGAAAACTTTTATTTCTCATATGCATTAAATGGTTCTTGAGATTTTTGTGCTCTTCTTTACGTATGATATTGCGTACCCCTAGGCATGGTACTTTAGAAAATGAGAAGACAAATCTCTGCCCCAAGAGGCAGTCAGTCTCAAAACTATCCACAGGGAAGACCACAGAGAAAGGGAAGGAAAGTGGAAACAGGGATAAACTGAGGCAGACTCTAGGATGATTTCTGGTGCACATATATAGGCTTAGAATAGTGCAGGGAACTTTTTTATTTTTCACATGTTTATATCGCCCTTCCTCCAAGGAGCTTAGGGAGGTGTACATGACTCCTTCCCTCCTTGTGTTCTCGCAACCACCCTGCGAGGTGGGTGAGGCTGAGAGGTGGTGACTGAACCAAGGTCACTCAGGAAGCTTCATGGCTGAATGGGGATGTGAACCTGAGTCTTCCAGGTCTAAATCCAACTCCCAAACCACTACACCATCCTGGCTTTCAATTTTTGGGTTGGGCAGCTAAAGGCTTTGTGGACACGGATCTGGTTTCTACTTGCAGTGTTGTGCTTTTTGATGATGGCTCAGAACCTGAACACTCAAAGGACCTTTTTTGCCTCCGTGTATCTGCTTGCGTGCTTTGCTCTTCCTCTGGGGCTTTGCTTCGGTCCAGACTTTTGATGGCATGTGATTGATGGGAACGACGGGCCAGACCTTTACAGTAGTGGCACCCAAGCTGTTGAACTCAGTCCCTCAGGAACCCCAAGTTGCTACTCATTGGATGCTTTTAAAGATTTGGCAAAGACTCATTTATTTTGGTCTGGCCTCCATTTTATAAATGCCCATCTGTAATGTATTTGTAGTTTTTTAAAAAATCTTTTGTTGTTTTTGTATTTTTGATGATGATGATGATGATGATGATGCAGGTATTTCTATACCGCCTTTCTTGGTCCTCAGATTTCTCCTCAGACTTTATTCAAGGCGGTTTACATAGGCAGGCAATTTTTAAATCCCCGTAGGGATTTTTTACAATTTGAAAGGTACTATCTTTCAAGAAACCACAACATTCAGGTGTTTCTTTCTTGATCTGGCCGCACATTCTGGCCTCCATCCTCCCACACTTAGAGCAGATGGAATAGCTCGGCTTAGCTTGTCAGCTGCTTCAAGGTCGCAGGGTACCAGTGGCCTCGAACCGGCGACCTTCGGATGTTATCTTCAGGCAAATGGAGGCTCAACCTCCAGACTTCCTATTTTTGATGTTTTTAGCTGTAGTTATGTATCTGATCTATTGTTTTATAAATTGATTAGGCAGGGGAAGAGCAGGGCAGGATAGGGTATAAATCTCATATAAATTGCTGCTTTAAAAAAATGTATGTTGACAACTTCCTTGGACAGTTTGCTTTATTTGAAAAGTGGTATAGAAATATTCTATACCATATTCTAGAATGTTCTGGAGATAGAATATTCTATATTCTAAAAATTATTTCTCTATTCACTCAATAGATCAGCAGTTCTCAAGCTCTCTGGGAGTCTTACTCTCCGGGAGTCAAACTCTCCCTGTAAGTCTTGGTTGGGGTAGAGACTGGGGCTTGGTGTGTGTATCCTGATAGTGCTGTAGCGATTGCGGTGCCTTGGGGGGTTGCGCTGGCCTCAGGTAGTGTCATGGAGGCCCGCAGTCCTCTCTGCAGGCATCCCTAATGCTTGAAATCACTTTGATTAATTTTTGATTGAAAACTAGAAGTACACTCCAATCCCTGATTGGAGCGATTTCAAGCATTAGAAAGGCCCACAGAGGGGGCTGCGGGCCTCCTGGACCCTCCCTCAGACTAGCACAATCTCTCAAGTAGGGGTATAAGGCCCTGAATCCCAATTGCGCCACTGTCACTGTGTCCCCATCGGGGCACCCATTTCTTGGCCACTCCCCTTAAGAGTGAACGGCCCTCTTCCATTCTCATGGTGGGTCATGACCCACCACTTTGAGAACGGCTGCAATAGATGAATAAGCCCCATTCTGAGCTCTCCCCCTCCATGAGACAGAGAAAAACGTACCCCATGCCCTGACATTGTCATTTTGCCCATTTCCCTGCAGTGAAATTCAGTGGCTGAGTGCCCAATCCTATGCATGTCTACTCAGAAGTCGACCCATTGAGTTCAACGGGGCTCACTCCCAGGAAAGTGTGTGTAGAATTGCAGCCTGAGTCACCTTGGAGTTTCCCCTCCCCTCCAGATCCCAAAATCCAAAAGCATCCATAATGAATGGGTGCCCTGGGAAACAAACACAACTGAATTAGGAGTATAAAGATTACTTTTTCTTCTTTCAAATGAAATTGAATGAGGAGAATTTGCTGGAGGCTTTCATTTTCCCCAGAAATGGGGGGGGCACCCACCCTCTGTATCTGGAGGTCCTTACCATATAATACTTTCTCTATATGACTACTGTTTCCATGTTGAAAAAGGTGCATGTGCTGAATTCACACCACGGCATGACAAATCTGTGTGTGCATTGAGTTCTCCGCATGTGCGAGCCACTCAACAGTGGTGTGTGTGTGATTTCCCTGTGTGTACAAGCCAAAAAACAGCCATGTGTTGACAAAACCATGTATGTTGATTTCCCTGTATGTGCAAGGCACTAAACAGCTGTGGGTTGACAAAAACATGTGTGTTGATTTTTCTGTGTGTGCAAGCCACTGAACAGCAGCGTGTGTGACAAAACCATGTGTGTTGATTTCCCTGTGTGTGCAAGCCACTGAACAGCAGCGTGTGACAAAACCATGTGTGTTGATTTCCCTGTGTGTGCAAGCCACTAAACAGCAGCGTGTGTGACAAAATCATGTATTGATTTTCCTGTGTGTGCAAGCCCTAAACAGCAGTGTGTGTGACAAAACCATGTGTGTTGATTTCCCTGGGTGTGCAAGCCCTAAACAGCAGTGTGTGTGACAAAACCATGTGTGTTGATTTCCCTGTGTGTGCAAGGCACTAAACAGCCATGTGTGTGACAAACTGGTTTGTCTTGATTTCCCTGCATGTGCGAGCCACAAAACTGCTGTGTTGACAAAACCGTGTGTGTTGATTTCCCTGTGTGTGCAAGCCACTGAACAGCAGCGTGTATGACAAAATCATGTGTGTTGATTTCCCCGTGTGTGCAAGCCACTAACAGCTGTGTGTTGACAGAAACATATGTGTTGATTTTCCTGTGTGTGCAAGCCACAAAACAGCCGTGATCACAAGTGTGGTGAACATGGAGTTCCCTCCCTGGAAGAGGAAGCTTCCTGTAGGAAATCTGAACTGTGCTGGGGCAGCTTGTGGAGTTGTTCTGACAACTGAGTGGCAGAGGGGCTTCCTGTGCATTCCAGCTGCCGTTCCCTCCCCCTGGCTCCTGTCAGACGCACACACGCACCACATCGCCTCCCTGGCTCGCGTCGTGGCTGTCTGTGGGGTCCGTTTGGAGTGAGCCAAACCTGCCTTCCTGGAGCTCTGGCTGGCTGGCTGGCTGGCTGGCTGGCTGGGTGTGGCCAGAGGCTGCTGCACGGCGCCTCCAGTTGTGACTGTCAGTTTCCACCCCCAAAGCGAGTGGGAAGAGTTTGCACAAGCTGGACAGAGCAGTCGGACGCAGAAGCCACCCAGGGAGGATCAGCTGGGGCTTTTCCCCCCCTGTGCCAGGGATGAAGGAAGCGGGGAGTGGAATAGAAAGCAGGTGAAGACCCCCCCTCCAGCCCCCCTTTTCCTTCTTTCTCTGGAAGCAGCTTTGCTTGGCTTCCCTTTGCGTTTTCCTCCATTCCCAGTTTGGCTGTGCCTCTTCCTGAATCAATCCAAGGGACTCTCCACACACAGCCGGGGAAGGAAAGCGAAAGGCACCCCAGGCTGTCAAAGCAGAGAGAGAGGCAGCGCCTGCTTCTTCCAGCACCCTGCCTGGAACCAGTGGATTGCCTGAGGCTTGGTTTAAAATATTTTGGGGGCTTGTTTTGGACAGCAGAAACAGCAGCGCGGACACCTTTGCACCCATGCCTGCCGAACTCAGACAGGTTAGTGGCTGAACTAACTTGGTATCTGCCTGGCCTCTTTTCCCAGTTTGGGGACTGGACTGGGAGGGTGGCAGCTTTGATTGTGCTTCCTTGGGGTGTTGTTGGTGAGGTTTCTGCGTGGGTTGAAGGCAAGGGAGAGCTGCTTTTATTTTTGTCCCTGGGAAAACAAGGAAAGGGGCTCTTTGTGGAGGGAGTGAGAAAAATTTGCTTTTTTAAAATGCTGTGTTCAGTGAAAACTGTGAGAGAAGCCGGCTATTGTTTCCTTTGACCTTCCAGTGCTGCTCGATAAATCCAGTGAATTCTTTTTCGACTGTGAATAGCTTGGAAGGGGAATCTTCCCTCGGAGAGGGAAATCTGGAGAGGTTTCAGAGCAGAGGCTGCCTTGACTATGCAGGGTTTTTGCTGGTATATCTCAAAACAGGAACATGTTGGTGAGAAGCTTAAAAAGTTGCTTCCAGGCAAGACAGCGGCCCGTTTTGGGGCGACAGCTTTATTCGATGGTGTTGCACGAGGATTGTGGACTTGCTCCTTTCTCCTGCATCTTGCAGAGCAGGTTGAAAATAAATAAAATCCTTTGGGAAAATTAGATGCTTGGAGGAGAGTTTTCTGTGCAGATAGCATCTTAGGAAGAAACTCTGAAGGAGGAAAAAAAAAATACAGCAGGTTGCCAAATAGGAAACATTTCTGATTTGGTTTTTTTTGGTGCGGTTTTGCTTTCAATCTGAATTCAGTCTGAAAATAGTAAATTCCAGTGGGCAGGGAAATAAAAGTTAGTTGTTGAAGAATAGTCTCTCTCTCTCTCTCTCTCTCTCTCTCTCTCTCTCTCTCTCTCTCTCTCTCATGTCTATGGGAAAAGAGACTGCATGTCCTGCTGTGATCTTTGGTGCTTGGTGTATAATTGACTGCAAAAGGTCGAATGAGGTTTGAAATCAGAGGTATCAATGCTGTTTATTAAAGGCACCTTTTAATGCATTTGCTGTTTCTTGAATTTGGGGCTCCTGGTATAAACTGGGTCATAGATGGGCCAGTATGCTAGGCGCACCTTATGTATGGACATCCTATCTCCAGGTTCTGGGGGGGAGGGGTGGTTGGAGAAGGGTGACCTTCGATTTTGTTGCATCTATTAGAACTGTATCTCCGCCTCTCATATTTTTGGACTTCTGTAGTAATAATGTGTGCAGCCTACCCTGGTGGACAAGAAGGCAGCTTAAGAGCATATCTGTATCAGTTGTTTATATCCATTCCTGTCCCATTTTGAGTGCTTTGTGTTCCTGGTAGCGCATACCACCTGTGGACCTTGCAAGAAGTGAAAGAATCTCTCCTTGCCTCCAGTCCTGAAACCCTTGCAGCTGTCTTTCTGCATGCAGTCAGCTGTTGATGTGTACAAAGTTAGCAACAGAAAACTGTCTCTTTGAATATTTTTTTTCTGCAGGGAATGGGGAGAAGCGGACGGGGGATGAGGAGCACCTACAAGTAAGGAGCAGAATGTTAACTAGAAGAGCTAAGACTAATGTGGCATCCTTATATATTTGGGGGAAGGGGATAGATGACAAGGAAATGCAGACACTGTAGAGCAATTATTGTCTTAGCTGTGTGGGATGTAAATGTTCCCATGCCATTCTTATTTTTCAGGGTCAGACGAAGCCGGATCAGTGTGATGGAGGGTTGTGGCTCCAGTTTTAAAGGGACTGTCAGGCATTTAGGAGAAGACAGATGTCTGTTTTGCTTCCTGTGCTCATTTCGGATGGCACACGAGACTAGATTAATTGAGGCAATTTTGTGAGTCTGAATTCCTCGCGTGTTTGGAGCTGCAGAAGAGTGTAAGAGGGGCTTTCCCTATAAGGTCATTGGTGGCTCCCAAACGCCTGTGATGTCAGGGAAATTTATGGTGCAGACAGCAGGGGTTTGAGAGGGGAAGAATTATTATAAATCCCCCTCCTCCAATTGTATACAGTGGTTGATAGCTTCAGAGTTCCAGTCCAGGGCAGAGAATCAGTAAATAAGCACCTCTTTTAAACATAGGTTCAGGTGTACAGTGGACCCTTGTTATAACTGGGCTCACTCACTCATTTCAGAGGACCTCACAAACATGACCAGAAGTGCCTTCCTGTCACAAGTGGGAGGTGTTCTGAGGTGCAGAAGTTGACGGTTCAAACTGGCAGTGCCTTCTGGTAGCATTTGGGAGGCCTTCTGAGGAGGTCACACGTGACCTCCGGGGGCCGATGTGCCCCCCAGGTCTTTGGTGCTATGAACCTAGTCCCCATTGATTCAATTATGCACAGAATTTGGTATCCATGGGGGAGGGGTCCTGGAATGGATCCCCCATAGATACTGTACTATGGGCCCCCTATACACCTATAAATGCAAAGCCTGGGGGCCGAACACAACCAGCCCATCCAAGAATCCTCAGTCAGACAGTAGGACAGTCCCCCTCGCCTCCTGGCTCCTGCATTCACTCCCTGGATTGGAAAAGCAAGAGGGAGACGGAGCAGAAGAGGTGGTGGAGAAGAGAAGAGGGTGGTGGGCTAGAGCAGGGGTACCCAAACCCCGGCCCGGGGGCCACTTGCGGCCCTTGAGGCCTCTCAATGCGGCCCTCAGGGAGTCCCCAGTCTCCAATGAGCCTCTGGCCCTCTGGAGATTTGTTGAAGCCCACACTGGCCCAACGCAACTTCTCTCAGCATGAGGGCGACTGTTTGACCTCTTGTGTGAGCTGTGGGATGAGAGCTCCCTCCACTGCTTGCTCTTTCACATCTGTGATGCAGTAGCAGCAGCAAAGGAAAGGCCAGCCTTGCTTTGTGCAAGGCCTTTTATAGGCCTTGAGCTATTGCAAGACCTTCATTCATTCATATAAGTTCATCTTTAATATATTCATTTATGTAAACTTATGTAAATTTATTCAAATTTGAAATGTAAATTAATTCTTTTCCCCCCCCCCCGGCCCCCAACACAGTGTCAGAGAGGTGATGTGGCCCTCCTGCCAAAAACTTTGGACACTCCTGGGCTAGAGCATCAATAACTTTAGGCCATCCTCCTTCTCTTCTCCCACTTCCTCTTTAGCTCTGTCTCCCTCTTTCTTTTCCAATCCAGAGTGTGAGGAGAAGCATCACCAGGTAAGAGAATTTGGTATTCCATCTCAGGCACTTAGGAGGTTTTGGGCTGGCCTTGGGGCCAAAACGAACACCAGGAATCTGGGGTTGGAGCTCTCCACTTAAAAGTAGTTATGGGAGACTCTGATTTTGTTTGGAACAGTGCTGTGGTAGTGGTGGGGATTAACCCTTCCTCTTCCTCCCTTGCACCATTTTCCTGATTGAAATCACACAACCCTTGAAACTGCTCCTAGGCAAAAAGAGCGGTGTAGTACAGGTTAATAGCACCTGTCCTTTTCCCCTCTGCAGGGCTAAGAGTAACACCTTTGGTGTGTGTGTCTACGTAGTTTTGATTGGAAAGCAGCATAGGGGTGAATACCCCCTTACCCCAGCAGTACTACTCTGATCAAATTAGGACATCACTGCATGTACTTTTGGTTTTTCTTTTTTTTTAATGGGGCAGTCCAATTTTTGGATACATAGGAGGCTGGCTGCTCCTGGGTTACTCCATCCGATTTCTCCACCTGACTCTGTATCATCTCCATTGACTGCCTGTGGCTCTCCGAGGTCTCGGATTCAATCCCAAATAAATACAAAAAGTATGCTAGAGCTCTAGCCTAAGAATATTTACTCAGAAGTAGGTCCCACTGTGTTTAGTTGGATTTAGTTCCAGGTAAATCTGCATAGGAATGTAGCCTTAATGTAACAGGTGTCACTTGAGAAAAACAACGGCCTAGACCAGTGCTACTCAAAGTGATGTTCTGCGGATTGGTGCCAGTCCATGAGCAGTCGGCTGCCACTCTAGGGCAAATTTCCAGGAAATAAACAATAGTATGGCACAGATATGGCATAGTACTGGCACATGCCGGGGGGGGGGGGGGATTGCCGGTTCCCCACATCAGATAGTTTGGAAAACACTGGCCTAGACAGTAGCATATGCCCCTAGGCAAATTTCTCAGTTTGCCTTCTGCTGCTCCTGCTGCTTCTGGTTTACTTACTCTGGAACTGGAGTAGTACTGTCCAGCAGGACACAGAATGTGAGTTCCTTTCAGGTCCAAATTCATGTGAAAGGACACTCCTCAGGGAGTTACAACAGGAGGAGAAAAAGTGGGTAAAGATTTTGCTTTTGTGTTTATCATTAATCCATCTGTGCTGGAGAATGGAGGGGACACACACACTCCTTCTTGTGTAATGCTTCTCTCACTATATTATGTCCAGCTTGTATTGCTGAAGTTCTGGTTCCCAAAGAATAAAGGCAGCTCAAAAGAGTTAGCATGGAACTGGAGTTGTTTTGCTCAAAGGGGATGAGGAAGGGGCACGCACCTGGCTAAGCCGTTTGCATGCAAGCACCTGGATGAAAGGGAAGGTTTGTTTGTTTCCGTGCCCGTTTGTGTAAATCGATCTGTACAGTAGGCAATGTAACTCAGTATGCTGGGAAGTACAGATTGTGGTTTGATATCTGCTTGTTGATCACAGCTCAGTATACGGCTCCTTCAAAACACAGCATGTAAAACCGGCACCCTTTATTCAGATTCTTAGTTGCATAATTCTATATTATGTAGTTTTGTGAAATGAACAGTCCATTAACACAGCCTGGTTCTCACCAGTTTGCATTAGGGAAGTGGTTCTCAGATCTTTTAGCACTGGGACCCACTTTTTAGGATGACAAATCTGTCGATACCCACTGAAAGTGATGTCATTAACCTGGAAGTGATGTCATAGCTGGAAGTGACATCATCAAGCAAATTTTTGATACCGTCATACAACAAAATCAAATCTAATTAATTAAGAGCACAATTCTATGCATGCCTACTCAAAAGTAAGTTCCATTGTCTCCAGTGAGGCTCGCTCCCAGGAAATTGTGGATAGGATTGCAGCCTAAGTAAATTGAAATTTTACAGTAAGTAGGTTTTAAAAAATTATTTAAAATAGAGAAGAACCCTCCTAACCCTCCCAAGAAGTTGCTGATCTGTTAAAAAAAATTCCTGAAACATCTGAAAGGCTGCAATCCTGCCCACTCTTACCTGGGAGGAAACCCCATTGACTATCATTGTTAAAAGCATATACGTAGTAGCCTGTTAAAAGTGCAGGTCTGTAACATTTCCCCAACTGCAGTCACATACCATGGTGTGATTAAGTCTAATATATTAAAAATAAATACACATTGAAATGAATGGAGACCCACCTGGAATTGGCTTGTGACCCACCTCGTGGGTCCTGACTCACAGTTTGAGACACGCTGCATTAACAGAACTGTAGCTTCCAAGACATGAGAAATTGCGGTTCTGCTTTACTCCGCATTGGTCAGGCCTCACCTGGAGTACTGTGTCCAATTCTGGGCACCTCTCTTTAGGAAAGATGCAGCCAAACTGAAGTGGCTTCAGGGAAGAGGGACGAGGATGATTAGAGGGGTGGGGAATAAGCCCAATGGAGAAGGGTTTGAAGGAACTTTGTGTGTTTAACCTGGCGAAGAGAAGACTGAGAGTGGAAATTATGGTGCTGTTCAAAGACCTGAAAGGCTGTCCTGTGGAAGAAGGGTCAAATTTGTTCTCAGCTGCCTCTGAGAGCAGAACTAACTCCAATGCAAGAGAGGAGATTCTGCCCAGACATCAGGAAGAAATTCTTGAAGGTGGGGGTGGTTTGACAGTGGAACAGATGGCCGAGGGAGCTTTGGTTTCAGCTCGTTTAGGGAAATGTTGGCTATTCCTCACAACCTCAGTGGCAATCCCACTGCAAGCCAAACATTTTCACCTCCGCATTTATGTCTCCCTGCATCCTTCCCCAGCCTGATCGCTACCTCTTCCTCTCCGAGGCTCTTCCCAATAAGCTTGTTTTGAAGGCAGTGTGCTGGGAAGAGGGCAAGGTTGGTGCCCACTGTATGGAACCTGCTCTTGTTTGCCCTCCGGAAAGACAGATCAGAAAGCCAGATCAGAGTGGTTTCCTCCTTCCTTATTGAGCTACACCATCGCAGTTTTATCTTTGCTGCTATGTACAGTGGTTGGCAGTGATGGTGATGGAGGACACCAGATATGACAATGCCATTCTCTTCTCACTTGCTGTCTTTTCCTGGTGGGAACATAAGAATAGGAGAAGAGCCCTCCTGGGTCAAGCCAAAGGTGCATCCAGTCCATCTTCCTGTATCTCACAGTGGCTCACAAGATGCATCAGGAAGCCACACAACAAAATTTCTGCATCCTGTTTCCCCTCCCTTGCATCTGTCATGTCAGAGGCAGCCTACTTCTAACACCAGGAGGTTGCATATACCCATCAGGGCTTGTAACCTATGATGGACTTTTCTTCTAGAAATCTGTCCACTCTCCTTTGCAAGGCATCTAGGCCAGGCACCAGCACCGCATCCTATGGCAAGGAGTTCCACAGATTAATGACACGCTGGGTGAAGAAACAGCCCAGAACAAACAGGAAGATCAGGGTGATGGCAGGGTGAAATAACTGGGCAGGCAGTTGATTGGTAGAGGCAGTGGGGTGCAGGGGCATCCCTTCCCATCGGTTTGTCACCTCCCCTGATCAACCCCGAAAGTTCCTGTTGGTTTCACCTGGACTCATGCATGAATTGACACTGCTATGTGGTTTTTCAGTCCAGCAGTGTATTTTGTGTGTGTGTGTGTGTGTGTGTGTGTGTGTGTGTGAACACTTAGATCTTGCTAAGTTAAAACATTCCACCCTGTTCTCTCAACGTTCTGTCAAGTGTTAATATGATTAAGTAACAGAATCCAGATGACAGGAATGTCTACTTGGATTGAATCATTGGCCAGGGTGGTTAGAATGGGGACCCCTTCCTGATGATATAGAAGTAACCCAACAATGTTGTTTCAATTAACTTTGTGTGGCCTCAGCCCTGAATAACTCTGAGTCGGCCTCTCCCCACATGAGCCCTCTTATGCGCAGAACACCTTTTAAGCTGTTTTAAGCGTAGAACCCCTTTCGTGGGTGTGTGTGTGTTAAAAATTCAGGACAGCTGTGGGGAAGAGACAGCATCTTTTGGATTGACTGAACAAACTACTGGAAAAAGATAAGCTATTGCACCCTCTTCCTAACGCCCCCCCCCATGATTTATTGTAATTTTAGCAAGCAAATTTTTAAAAAATGAACAGCGTAACACAACAGATCAATACAAAATATAAGATAGCAGGCTGTCCAACACAATTGCTCAGAAAAGAAGAGAAAATAACAATTAACTTTTGCATTATTCCCCAGCAGATAAGATCCAATAACAGTCGTAAATGCGCCTGTATTGAGGTAAAGGGAAAGAGGTGTTATTAGCCTAATAACAACAGGGTTATTTTAGAACGATCAGTGATCAATAAATGCCAATTGTTCACTATTAGGGAAAAATGACAGGCTCACCCTCTGCAAATTAGCCATGGTGTTTTCTGCTCACATTCCTGGGAACTTATTGATGCTTTTCGCATTTGGGTGTGTGTGTATGAATTTTTTTTTACTGTGTTATATCAGGATTATTTTTCTGTAAGTTGCTTCAGATCCTGGAGAGGTGGGCATGCACATATTCAAATAGAATTTTCTTTGGTTGGCAACCTTCAGTCTCGAAAGTCTATGGTATAAGCCTACAGCACCTGGTATTCCCAGGCGGTCTCCCATTCAAGTACTAACCAGGCCTGACCCTGCTTAGCTTCCGAGATCAGACAAGATCAAGAAATAGTGTTCAGTATAGGGAGATGGTTGGCAACCTTCAGTCTCAAAAGACTATGGTGTAAGCCTACAGCACCCGGTATTCCCAGGTGGTCTCCCATCCAAGTACTAACCATGCCTGACCCTGCTTAGCTTCCAAGATCAGACGAGAATAGAATAATTGCATCTTTTATTCTGATGCCACTTGTAGCAGCAATACTCCAGTACCTGTTGGTTGAACTTGGTTGCTTTGGACCTCTTTTTCAAAACTTTTTTTAAAGGGCTGGAAACGTTGGGGGGGGGTGTAGTGTGAAAACTTTTGGGTTCTAACAAGGACCATGTATACTTTTTGTCTTCCAAGCATCTTGTTGTTGTCCTTTTAATGCTACTGTCATAATGTTTGTATTCCATAATCCTATTTTTTAAAATGTATTTATTTTAGTTGTTTGAAAATTGTGTATCCCGTGTTTTCCATGCCAAAGCAAATGCCACATCTTTATTTGTTTGAGATGCGTATGCATGTTTAAAAAAAAAAAATGGATGACCTCTACTCTGTGCTGATTAGTGTTATCGAGACTTGGCCATTTCTTCCTGAGTTGATACCCTTCACATGCCTGATCTTGTCTGATCTCGGAAGCTAAGCAGGGTCAGGCATGGTTAGTACTTGGATGGGAGACCGCCTGGGAATACCGGGTGCTGTAGGCTTCTACCATAGTCTTTCGAGACTGAAGGTTGCCAACCATCTCCCTATACTGAACACTATCTCCTGATCTTGTCTGATCTCGGAAGCTAAGCAGGGTCAGGCCTGGTTAGTACTTGGATGGGAGACCGCCTGGGAATACTGGGTGCTGTAGGCTTCTACCATAGTCTTTCGAGACTGAAGGTTGCCAACCATTGATAATATTCAGCCATGTTGGCATCCAGCCAGAGAAATTCTTGGCTGAAGACTCGCTTATCACCATTTTAAAAATTCTTTTATTGCTGCCTGCATTTATGAAATGCATTTACACAATAGCATCATAAACCAATCACTATTCAGAGAGGTTCTTTCTCTTGCAAGAGCTGTGTGGGGTCCAGAATGCTCATGAGCAAGAGACGGTTGAACTTATCAGTGGGTGAGGTGTTGCAGCAAACTGTGCATAACCTGTTGTATGTTGTTTTGTCCTGTGTTATTGAGGTTTTCGGCTGAAATCACAGCTGCACAGGGCACTGAATAAGACTGGCACTTTGGCACATGGAAAGGGGATATTTAACCCTTTCCTCTTAGATTGAGATGCCTTTTCCTAAGGTGGCTGCTAGCCTCAGGAGATAAGTTTCCTCTTGTCTTGCACTCTGGTCCTGATTCTGATCTGCCCTCCTGCTGTTGTTACTTATACTAAAACGCAATTACAGGTTGCTCCTCGGTATCCCAAGGAGATCCGTTTTAGGAATTCCCGCAGATTCCAAAACCTTGTTGTTGGCAACCTTCAGTCTCGAAAGACTATGGTATCACGCTCTGAATGGTGGTTCTGGAACAGCGTCTAGTGTGGCTGAAAAGGCCGATTCGGGAGTGACAATCCCTTCCACACCGGGAGCAAGTGCAGTCTGTCCCTGGTCTGTTTCCCTGGCTATGGGCCTTCCTTCTTTGCCTCTTTGCCTCAGTCAGTTGGCTAAGTGTCTCTTCAAACTGGGAAAGACAAATGCTGCACAGCCTGCCTCTAAGCAGGCCGCTCAGAGGCCAGGGTTTCCCACCTGTTGGGGTCCACTCCTAAGGCCTTCAGATCCCTCTTGCAGATGTCCTTGTATCACAGCTGTGGTCTACCTGTAGGGCGCTTTCCCTGCACAAGTTCTCCATAGAGGAGATCCTTTGGAATCCGGCCATCATCCATTCTGATACCAAAACCTACGGATTCTCATTCTCATACCATTCTCATACCAAAACCTACAGATAATGGAATCCATGGGGAAGACTGAAAACCAGAAGTGCCTTTTGGGGACCTCTAGGAGGCCCTTTGAGGCTGTCTGAGGCATGGGTAGACTGCAGGACTTTTCTGGTTGTGTCTGGGAGGTACAGTGGAGCCCTCCTGACATGGGTCAGAATCCACCTTGAGTCAAATATGTGGGTCCCGAACTTGCAGATAAAAACGGCAGACCCTTATATCTGTGGGTCAAACCATGCATTTAACATAGCTTGTAGTTTGATCCGTCCTCTCCTCTTAATGTGTTTTGTTCTCACAACAAATGGATGAAATTGATTTGGCTGAGAGTGAGGGTTTGATTCAAAGATATGGGGGTCAGTGCTGCCCTGAAAGACTCCTGTATGAACTAAGGCAGTGGTTCTCAAACTTTTAGCACTGGGACCCACTTTTTAGAATGAGAATCTGTCAGGACCCACCAGACGTGATGTCATGACCGGAAGTGACATCATCAAGCAGGAAAACTTTTAACAATCCTAGGCTGCAATCCTACCCACACTTACCCAGGAGTAAGTCCCATTGTAAAAACATATATACAGTAGCCTGTTTAAAGTACAGAGCTGTGTCAGTTCCCAAAATGCAGTCACATAGCACGGTAGCATCAAGTCTAATATATGAAAAATAAAATATTGAAATGAATGGGGACCCACCTGATATTGATTCACGACCCACCTAGTGGGACCAGACCCACAGTTTGAGAAACAATGAGTTAAGGCTTCTGTGACCGGAATTGTTGCTGAAAGAGAGCATTTTTCTGTTTCTCAGGCCACATTTCAGAAGTCTGAAAATTGGCAGAATAGGTGCCTTTAAGAAAGTTGGAAATATACAAGCAGGTGATGAATCTGGTGGGGAGGTAATTGGGGTTGGGAGTAGCCCAGCAGTTAGTTCACTGAAAAAGCCTGACTATATAAATCCTTATTTTTTGTGTTTAGGGAGGAAGCTCTGTGTGCTTACCTTTGGTTTTAGGGCTCCTTTGAATTTTTGACTAGGATGCTTGTTGTATCCTATATGTTGCACAATGAATATCTATCAGTGGCTGCAAAGAAAAATTAAAAAGGTGAGGAGAAGTTTCAAGGAACCGAAGGGGGAAAATCCCAATTGTCCAACGTGTGTGGGTTTTGCCATCTCACACCTGGCACTTGGAGTCCTGTGTGTGCTAGATTGTGGCTATAACGCCATTTTCAACCACTGTGCCGTGGCACACCGGTGTGCCGCGAATGGTCCCCAGGTATGCCATGGGAATTTGGGAGAGGGTCATTTATCAATAGGACCTTTGGGGACGTGACCCCCCATTGACAGCACAGTGTGCCTTGTCAATTGTCGAAAAGCTGATGGTGTGCCTTGACCATTTTGGTGCCTTGCCAGTGTGCCACGAGATGAAAAAGCTTGAAAATCACTATTATAATGGGTCGATACAGTCGGCACTGCAACCATCATTCACTTCAGGGTCTGGAGAACTAGAAAGTGAGCTCTCCAGGAGGGAGAATGAGAAGGGCAAATTCTTTCTTTTTTCAGTTGTTCTCTCTTTCTGCCCCTAACAAAATATTCTTGTTTCTCCTGCCATGGCAGGATATATTGAGATTCCCCCCCCCCCCCGCTTGATGCTGTCTAATAGTATTATGTTGATTCAGAAAATTAAATATAGTAGATGTTTTCTGGAAGCATTTCAAAGGAGATCATCCCATCATAAGCACAGCTGCCTTGAACTGGAAGCTCTTTCTTGTTTTCTGCTTCTGAAAAATTCAGCACTCTTGACAGGTACCGTGGTGGATATATTAAAAACAAGCAGAACTGCATCTTAACTCGTACTATAACAACCCAATCGTGTCATCGTTGCCCTCCCCCACTGGTGCCCCATGGCAAAAATCCCTTTTCCCCCCTGTAAGCTCCTGCTCTGCAGCGGGTCTCCTTGGTCCTGCACCAGCTGGCAGACCGTGATTTCACTGGCGCAAGTCCAAAGAGTGAAAGGAATCAAGGAAGCTGCTGCCAGAGAGGATAGGATCTGGCACACCCCATTCCTTCAGGATCCACCCCTTCCTATAGTCTCCTCGCTCCCATTCCCCCTCTGTCCAGTTTTACTCTCTCCCCACCCCCTCCAGTTGCCTCCTTACCTGCTGCAGCGGGTGGCCATCAGACATGCTCAGAGGTCTTTGGCCTTCTCACCAGCACATGCTGCTTGGTGCACTTCTAGAGCATGCTTTACGTGAGGTTAGGCTGGTGACACACTGAGTCTAGCAGGGTAGATCGTGAAGGTTTAATACGATGAAATGTCAATTGCATAAATAGTCTTTCCTTGCAGTTATGTTCAATTTCCTGATCACAGAAAATGACAATTTCCTGGTGATGGTGAAAGTCTGATCATGCCCACCTGAAGTTTCTAACCCTCTAGGATTGGCTGGAATTTCTAGCAGTGGGCGTAGATAGCGTAAGAACATAAGAAGAGCCCTGTAGGATTAGGCCAAAGGCCCATTTCGTACATCTTCCTGTATCTTACAGTGGCCAACCAGATGCCTCAGCGAGCGCATAAGGCAACAAGATACCTGTTTGCTGGTGCCACTCCCTTGCACCTGGTATTCTGACATAGCCTACTTCTAAAATCATGAGGTTGAATATACCCCTCATGACTTGTAATCTGCAATGGGCTTATCCTCCAGAAAATGTGTCCAGTCTCCTTTTTAAAGGCATTCAGGTCAGGTGCCATCACCACATCCTGTGGCAAGGAGTTCCATAGACTAATCACACACTGGGTAAAGAAATATTTTCTTTTGTCTGTTCTAACTCTCCTGACACTCCATTTTAGTGCATGTCTCATTCTGGTGTTGTGTGAGAGGGAAAAGAACATCCCTAAATCCACTTCCATCCCCTGCATAGTTTTGTATGTCTCAATCATGCCCCCACCCCGAGATTCCTTTTTTCTAGACTGAAGAGACCCAAATGCTACAGTCTTCCTTCATAAGGTAGGTGCCCCAGCCCAGTAATCATTTTGTTTGCTCTCTTCTGTGGTTCTCAAATACTGGAGGTTTCAGCATGATCTCTTTGTCTTAATGATGTTTCATCACGCTGGAAAAAGAAGTCTCCAGGGACAGTTTCTGTCAGAGCTTGCAACACTCCTCCACCGTTTCACCATTATATATCTATGGAAAAATAGTTTTCCCCAAAAGCATGGTGCTTACTATTTGTTCCCTATATATATATACTGTTATCTCACGGGCACCTGTTGCTAATTTCTGCACCAGTGTGCAAGCACAGTTTGGGAAAATAATGTGGATATACAATCGTGCAGAGTGTTATTTTTCTGGCTGCTTCTTAAAGTGTTTAACACACCCACGTATCCCCGAGGAGCATGATGGCATTTCATAATTTGTCCTTAGCCGTTTGCTCTTATCTCTGCCGCCCCAGTCCTGGAGGTCTTCAGAATCGGCGGTCCATCTCCGTCAAGCCCAAAGTAGTTATCTTGTGTTTTATGATGCGATCTTATCATACTGCTGTCTTGATGCTCTTTTCTGCTCAACCTTTCATCCATCAATGACAGTTTAGACACCAGCCACCGGCAGAGTAATGGCAGGACGATGTACTAAGTGGGGCTTAAAGCTGCTTTTAAGTCTCACACCTTGTTTCCCAGATAGTACATTCTTTCCAGCAGGTTATTTCTGGAGGGCAAAAACATTTGAAATTACACTGAAAAGCCTCAGCATCCTGCACTCTTCCCCCCTCCCCAACCCCACAACGAGGAGATGTGGCGAAGAGATGGCTAGACGGTCCAGGTGAAGAAAATAAGAGGTGACATTTTAAAATCTTGCTCTCTTCATTGTGCAGTTTAAAAGGAGGCAGAAGGCAAGGCGGTTTCTGCTATTTATTAAGTGTCAAGAGTGACCTTCACATCTGTAGCTGAAACATTCCCGTGCCTTAGAATCCCATTATTTTAATAGCCACAAACATTATTTAGTGTGTTTCGTCACCTTGGCAAAAACAGGATGGTGATGTCTCACATCTGTGCAAATGGTTCCATACCCGAAGAGAGTGCAGTGCTTTTTGAAGCAACAGCAGCAGCGGAATTAGTACTGTTGCTTTTTTTCTTCTTGTTCAGTGTTGTCGTACCCGGAACGACAAATCCTGAAAAGAATTTAGATTTGGGCATCTTTAAGTTCTGGCTTGATTAATACAGTGGGTCCTCGTTACCTGCAAGGAATCTGTTTCAGGATACCTAATTCTGGTGATGATTAAATCCACGGGAGAGCCACACAGTGCCACAATTGGAAGCTATGCTTGGCCCTCCAAAGGTCATGTACTGCCTCATCACTTCCTTGGAAGCCTCCCAGACACAATTAGAAGGCTGAGCCAGCCAACCAAAACTGCTTTCCAGCTGTGTCGGGGAAGTCTTCTGGTGCATGGAAAGGTTGGGTGCAGCCTCCTTACACCTCAAAAGACTCAATCAATCCCGGCTTATTCTGGGAAATCCCCTGAGATTGTCCAACTGCAGGCTCATCATGCACGGATATTCAGATCATATACTTTGTACATGTGTGCCTCACTTAATGATGGGGATATGTTCTTCAATTCCTGTTGTTAAGCGGTTAGGTTGTTAAGTGAACATTCAGCCCAATCTAGTGCCTTTGTTGTGTAAGCAGAAACTCCCTGCCAGACTCTTGCTGACTGCACAGGCTACTAGAGACTTTGTCTTTTCTTTGCAGTAAGAGCCTCTTCTTTGTTGTGTAAACAGACACTCTGCTGCAGGATATGGGAGACCTGACTGCCTCATTAAGAGCCTCATTGACCAGCATCATATATGCAGTCCATTGTTACGCGGGAGGTCGTTAAGCGACACACTCCTGTATACGTATTCCAAGAGTGCAGAATTTGGCTCACTTAAAAGTTTCTTCTTTCTGCTTGTTTTCTAAGTTTCTAGCCCTTTATGTGGAAGTGCATATGTTTGGAATGTGAATAATTTCTGTTGTTAACAGCGGAACAGTCTCTGGGTTGCATGGAAAATATAGGTTGAAGACGTTTATCTCTACAGCTCTTCACCAATTTAAAAAAAAATACTCAAAATGGTTCTAGCCTTGTGGTGAGTAGAGAGAACCTTTCTAATATGTCATGAAAAGGATCCTGGGAAAATCAAGACAAGGTGATTTCACAAGCCAAAGGGCAGAGGCACCCAAAGTGTGTGTTGTGACCCTTGAGGCAGCAATTTTCAATCTTTTTCATCTCAAGGCTCCCTGAGAAGGGGCTAAAATTGTCAAGGCACTCCATCAGTTTTTTGACAATTGACAAGGCACACCATGCTGCTGGTGGGGGCGGGGGCTCACATCCCAATGGCTCTACTAATATGTAAGCCTCCCCTAAACTCCCATGGCACACCTGCAGACCATTTGCTGCACACTAATGTGCTGTGCCACAGTGGTTGAACACCACTGCCTTAAGGCATTGCGATGTACTCATCTGGGTGTTGCGGGGTGCCTGCCACGTGTAGCGACACTGCAGTGCGGCCCTACAAACCGCAGTCGGAGGCTCGGCGGGCAGAGCTCCTGTGCTTTTGTTTTGTCTTCCCATCTGCCCTGAGCCACTGTTTGTTAGGGATGCATCTGGTCTCCCAGCCCAGAAGTGGTGATGATGTAATTGCCTCCTTGCATTGTCATGTCAGTGCCACTTCCTTCCGGGTGCCAAGGAGTCACCACAGAGGTAATTTTGGGAAGCACTGCCAAAGACTAACAGGAAGCCTTGGAGAGAATGTCTTTTGCAAGGCACTATTACAGAATGAACAAGCCAGTATGTAAACAGACTCATCCTTTCTCTTTTGGGAGGTTGCTTTTGCCAACGGTTGCAGAGAAGACAACAGAGACTCAAATGTGCCTTTGTTCCAGGTGCTGTGTGATCGGGCTAGAGAGACAGCAGTCAGCTGCTGTTCTGTGTAACCCTATGCAAATATTTGGTTGGCTTGCAGACATGTCCAGTCTTTGCACACACGTCTGTGTGAAGTCTGATCTTTTCTGCTACCCCTAGACCAGTGGTTTTCACACATTCAGCACTGGGACCCACTTTTTAGAATGAGAATCTATCAGGACCTACTGGAAGTGACGTCATGACTGGAAGTGACATCATCAAGCAGGAAAATTTTTAACTATCCTAGGCTGCAGTCCTACCCATACTTACTCAGGAGTAAGTCCCATTGACTATCATTGTTAAAAGAACATACATAGCAGCTTGTTCAAAGTACAAGTCTGTAACATTTCCCTAAATGCACATACGATGGTAGCATAAAGACTAATATATTAAAAATAAAATATTGAAATGAATGGGGACCCACCTGAAGTTGTCTCGTGGCCCACCTAGCGGGTCCTGACCCACTGTTTGAGAAACACTGCCCTAGACCATCTTTCTTAGACATGACCTGGCATCTTGCTTGAAATCAGTCTCTGCCATTTTAGGCTGATGCTTGCTTCACCTGCATGGGCAGATCTGAGACCGGGGGTAGATTGGAGGGTATGTGGTTCCCTCTTTATGCAGGAGGTTGGACTAGCTGATCTCTGATCTTATGACTTCCATAATTCTCTGCCTTGCAGATTTGGAAATCCAGTCCCAAGCCACTTCAAAAGCGTTCCTGCAAGCAAGGCTTTGATCTGGTAGGTTTGGATTGGAGAAGCCTTAATCTCCCCAGCCAATATAGTATCCTTTATATTTTTCTTTCCTTATGTGCCTCCACATTTGCTTCCCTTGTAATGTTTTTTTTCTTGTTTAACCTAGCCGAATTCAAAAGAAAGAAAGAAACCACCCATTAAAAAACCAACAAAGAAGGAATAGACCCAAATACAATTTAAACCTCTCCCTCTCTTTTTTTTCGCCTTTTCGTCTGCTTCAGAAACCAAGCAAATACCAAATTAAACCCTCCAAGAGCCTGGCTGCTATCCAGAATCCTTCTAGTAGTAGTAGTAGTAGTAGTAGTAGTAGTAGTAGTAGTAACTTTATTGTCATTGTGCTACAGCACAACGAAATTTATGCACCTTTGAGATACAAGCATATACTACAATACACTACATACTGTACACAATACAGTATACTACATTGTATACACTACAATATACTACAATTCCAACAATCACAATCTACACAGTCACCCACGCATTCTATACAACATGCATCATAATATAAAAACAGTATAACAGACCATAATGCCCAGGAGCGTGGTAACAATTATATTGCCTTATTCAACGTAATTATGGCTGTGGGATAAAAACTGTTCAGGAGTCGTGTGGTGCTGCTCTAATAGTTCTGTATCATCTACCCGAAGGCAACAGTTCAAAGAACTTAGGAGCTTCTAGAAAAAGAAACATTGATAAAATCAACATCTGCCTCGTACAACGAGATCGCTGAAGGAAGAGATGGCCCTGTTGCTTGCCTCTGCCTAATGCAGGTTATATTTGAAACTGGTTTTCTAAAATTACAGCTCTCAGCTTCTTGCTGTTGAGGCAACTTGGCCAAACTACATGATGTGAAGAGGGTTTTGCCCACTGGCTTTGTACAGCAAACAATTTCTGCGAGCAAAAGTATAACTTTTCTCTCTCCTTCCTGTTTTTCAAAGAGAGCATACAAGGGAGTTGAGTTCTTCCTTTGGTATGGAAACCATTGGTGATTTCAGGAAACGTGGTCAGAGTTTGGTTTCAGCGGCTGCAAAAAGTGTGTAATTTAGAATTTGAACATTTTCCTTTGTAAAAGTGTATTTTGGGTCACAGAGGTTGTTTTTGTGTTTTGTATCTCAGTAGTGTCCTAGCCTCATATTTCATCTGTGGGCTAGCGCCAACGTTTTTCGGTGGAGGCATTAGTAGACAGGCAGCCCAATCTTAACCTGCACTGTATCCTGCACAGGTTAGGAGGTGGCTGGAGGGCAATTTCAGGTAAGGGGATATTTTTCTCCTTTTTTCCCCCGTACTGAGCCCCTGCCACCCCTTTCGGTTTCAATTTCACCCCTTTTGGGTATAATCAGATCTGGGCCAGCAAAATCACTGGTGAGCAGCCCACGTCCCTTGGGCCAGGGACGGGGCTTAGGATTCAACCCAGGCTATTGTGGCCAGTCTGACCCCCTCCCAGGCTCTATTTGCCTCCCAGACCACTCTACCCCCCCCCCCACCCAAAAACACATTCTGGTTTTTGAAATCCTGGAAAAAGAGTACAGGCGTTCGTTGTTCAACAACTGTTCACTTAACGACGGACCGCATATATGACGGTGGTCAAAGCACAATAAAGATGCTCTTAATGAGGCAGTTGTGTCTCCCATTGCCTGCAGCAGAGGGTCTGTTTACACAGCAGAGAGGCTCTTCATGCAAAGAAGAGGCAATCTATCTCCAGTAGCCTGTGCAGCCAGCTAGTGTCTGGCAGGGAGTGTGTTTACACAACAAAGGCAATAGATTGGACTGAATGTTCACTTAATAACCTAATCGCATAACAACAGGGATTGGAAAATGTATCCTTGTTGTTAAGTGGTGCACATCTGTAATCAACCTGCTTTCTCTTACTAAGTAATAGGATTTTGGGGGGGGCAAGGAGATTTCATTGTGTTGTTACAATCTAGCCTCTGCTAAGATGAGTTCATAATTGATATGGTAGTAGCATTTCTGTGTATGGTAGATAAAAACAGGATAGGTGTTTAATGTGGCGTGTATGTGTTCACGGAGACATGTGTTGGCGAGTCACGACAACCTGGCTTGTGTTTGCTGCATGTTAAAAAAAAAAAAGCATCACGGTATCCACAAGCAGCAAGGTGTAAATTGACTCCACTCATGATGCTTATTCCTGGGACATGCGCTTTCCATCTGTCCTGGCGATATCCAAATTCTGAGGTTGGAACGAGAAAGGCAGGTGTTGGTTTCCTCTAATGATATCCAGGTGGAGCTACCACCGTGTGTTGTCTGGTGGGAGGTTTTTAAAGAGTGCTTGGAAACAGCAATTGATCTAAGATGCAACTGATGAATGGGAGCAGTCATATGGAACATCTCACCAGTTTTGGAAACAGCTGTTTTGACTTCCAGGGACCCAAAAGGTTTTTAAAACCTTTTAGGGATTGGAATCCAGGTCTCAGAAGGACCTCTTTCTCCCATGCGAACCTACTGAACCATTGCAGTCCATCCTGGAGCTCTCTGCTTGACCAAACCTCGTGAACCTCTTCTCCAAAGAGGTTCGTCTGGAGCCAAATTCAGTTGCCTGTCTCTCTCTCCCCCCCCCCCCATTTATCCATCTCTTTTTAAAATGTCTTTAAATGTTTAGCTGTCAGTTCTGTGGGATGGTATTGCTCTATTCTTTCTGTTTTTTTGTATTTTGATTGTGTTATTTTAACAGCTTTTAATTTAGAAGCTGTGTTGGGAATCGTGGAATTGAAAGTTGGGACCCCGCTGTTCTTCATAATATTGCTACTTATTTTAACATGGGCAGATTTGATTTTGTGGCACATCAGGACACTTTTGACTGGGACTTTTGATACGAGAAACTGGAGCTGAAGTTGTCACAAGGGCTTTGAAATGGTTCTCCACAACATCCCAAGTTGTGGAGGATCGCCATGTTAAGTTCTTGAAGGCTAGTTTGTGTTGTTTTTTAAACTACAATTCTGAGAAAGCCAGGTCTCAAATATACAGTATATAGTAGTATGTGTATTACTGAAAATGAATTAGTTCAACTGGAGCCCAATCCTATGCATGTTTACTCAGAAGCAAGTTTCATTATACTATATGGGGCTTACTTCCAGGTAAGCATGGATAGAATTACAGCCTTAGAGTCCAATCCTGTGGTCTGTGGCACGGCTCACCTGGGTTCCATGGCTCAGGGGTTTCCTGGACAGCCTGGCTGCGGAACGGGAGCTGGGGGCGTGGCCAGGGGCATGGGGGAGGCGTTTTGGGGAGGGGGGAGGCATGCCGGGGGCAGGCGGGAGGTGTGTCGGGGGGGAGGGAGAGAGGCAATCAACGGAGCTGTGCTCTGCAGGATCCAGGTCGCCCGTGCAGGGCTGTGCGCCCTACACAAACGCCTTTACTTTAGCGCCAACCTTTTGGTCAACGCTAAAGAGAGTAGCCCCATTGTGGGGCTGCTTCCCTTACTCGGGGGAAGGGACGAATGTCCTCTTCTCCCGAGGTACCTCCCGTGGTAGCGAAGGAGGTACAGGCACAGGGGCTTACTCCTGGGTAAGTGTGGATAGGATTGCAGCCTTTGGGATGTTTGGGGATTTTTTTTTTAAATGGCAACAGCTTGGGAGGGTTAGGAGGGTTCTTCTTTATTTAAATATACTTTTAAACTTGTACTTATTGTGACCTTTTAATTTACTTAGGGCAAAATCCTAACAGGTCTACTCAGGAGTAAGTCCTATTTTGTTCAATGGGGCTTATTCTCAGGAAAGTGTGGTTAGGATTACAGCCTTGATTACAACCTTGATTACAACCTAGGATTACAAAATTGATTTGCATGGGGGATGTTAAATTTTCCTGCTTGATGATGTCATTTCAGACTATGACATCACTTTCAGGATAATGACATCACTTCCAGTGGGTCCCAACAGATTGTCATTCTGAAAAGTGAGTCCCTGTGCTACAAAGTTTGTGAACCACCCTGGAAGGGTACTGTAGAATCTTCCTGTATTTCTTAAATAGTTCAGAATACTGAATTGTTTCTGCTCATCTTCTCTGCAGGTGAGCTTGACCAAACTTATCTATCATGTTTAAATTGATGTTTAAGCGAATTAAGCTGCAAGGAAGATATATTTCAGAGATTAATTTTAACTAAGGAAATGCTTCAAACTGCAATAAGAATTTAGCCATTTGGAGAAATAATAGAGTCTCTGGAAGTTC
Organism: Tiliqua scincoides; assembly: GCF_035046505.1. Classification (NCBI taxonomy): domain Eukaryota; kingdom Metazoa; phylum Chordata; class Lepidosauria; order Squamata; family Scincidae; genus Tiliqua; species Tiliqua scincoides. Next base: position 7,083,660 of record NC_089834.1, read on the forward strand.
CTCCTTTGAAGTTTCTAATAAAAGGTTAGATAAGCATCTTGATAATATTTTTGAAGCAAAGGAAATGAATTTGCATGTGTGTGTGTTTTTTTAAGGTGGTAACAAGAAGAATGGCTTTATATTGTTGTTGGTTATTATTTTCTCCCAGATGCCAAGGTAGAACAGTATATGCAAAGTTGCCAAGTTTAAGTTTTCGTAGCTGTAGGAATGCAGTTACTTTTGGGCCCTTCCTGTGGGCTAGTGATTTCCCACCCTTTTCATCTCATGGCACACTGACAAGGTGCTACAAATGTCATGGCACACCATCAGTTCTTGACAATTGACAAGGCACACTCCACTGCCAGTGGCAGGCTTTGCTGAGCCACGTGCAGTCTCCAACTTCATCTCCTCTGGCTCTGGTCTTAACTGCAAGTAAACACATTCTGTACTGTAAATCCACAGCCTGCCTTTGGGCTTCCAGAAGCATTAGACATTGTTTGAATCAAGGGCACGGTAGAGACTGTTTCATTCAGCACTGGTGAGTTCAGCCCGATAGGCCTTTGTTGAGAGGCTGCAGAGTTTGCCAGCAAAAGTGCAGAAACAGCTGTTTTTTTAGCAGTGTTCGAAGATTGCGCTTCTGTTTGTAAACCTCAGTGGACAATTGGAAAGCATGCTTGGATCTCTGGCTGTGGGCAACGCACGCTTGTGACGTCCACTGCTTGCTGCCGAGAATCGGGAAGGATATATTCTCTGATCACTGTTGTTATGCAATTAGGTCATTAAGTGAACATTCAATTCAATCTATTGCCTTTGCTGTGTAAGCAGAAACTCCCTGCCAGACACTAGCTGGCTGCACAGGCTACTGGAGATAGATTGCTTCTTCTTTGCATTAAGAGGCTCTCTCTTGTATAAACAGACACTCTGCTGCAGGCTGTGGGAGACATAATTGCCTCATTAAGAGCATCTTTATTGTGCTTTGACCACTGTTATATTTGTGGTCTGTTGTTAAGTGAACGGTTGTTAAGCAGCGCATGCCTGTATTGAGATCCTGCCTCTCCCCTGCACAGGATAGGTGCTCAGGGCAGCACACAATATATTAAAAATAATTAAGTGATTACATGGTGTAGCAAAATTTGAACAATTTTGTGTTTACCTGAATATATTCATATTTCTTTATTAATTTTGATGCGAGGATTTCAAAAATGCCACTATTTTTGGCATAGCCCCAATAGTTATTAGTTGGCAACCTTCAGTCTCGAAAAACTATGGTATCACGCTCTGAAAGGTGGTTCTGGAACAGCGTCTAGTGTGGCTGAAAAGGCCGATTCGGGAGTGACAATCCCTTCCACACTGGGAGCAAGTGCAGTCTGTCCCTGGCCTGTCTCCCTGGCTATGGGCCTTCCTTCTTTGCCTCTTAGCCTCAGACTGTTGGCCAAGTGTCTCTTCAAACTGGGAAAGGCCATGTTGCACAGCCTGCCTCCAAGCGGGCCGCTCAGAGGCCAGGGTTTCCCACTTGTTGAGGTCCACTCCTAAGGCCTTCAGATCCCTCTTGCAGATGTCCTTGTATCGCAGCTGTGGTCTACCTGTAGGGCGCTTTCCTTGCACGAGTTCTCCATAGAGGAGATCCTTTGGGATCCGGCCATCATCCATCATAGTTATGCTACTCAGAATTCTATCCAACTGTATAATAAGATGTATATTACAATACATTAGGCCAGTGTGTCTCAAACTGTTTAGTACAGGGACCAATTTTTTAATATGACAGTCTGTTGGGACTCACCAGAAGTGATGCCATTAACCTGTGATGGTTAAGTGATGTCATGGCTGGAAGTGACATCATTAATTTAGGCTTCAAACCTAAACCACAGGCAGCCAAAGGTTCCATTACACAGTGTGCTTGTGCTGTGATTTTGCATAGCTCGGAATTCAAACATTCCAACTTGGAAGTCAAAGCAGAATTCAGAATTGGATCCTTCCCCCACCACATTGACCCACCATTTCCCATCTTCCCAGCTATTCAAGGCAAAGTACCATGCCTTTCTCCCACCAGGAGTCTGCCCTGCCCAACAGCTCTGTGCCCTATATTTTCATTGGTGACTGAGCAAGGCGCAGCAGGACCTCTCTGAAAATGGCTTGTGACATGTCTAGTGTGTCCCGACCCACAGTTTGAGAAATGCAGCGTTAGACAATAGGATTAATGGAAACACAAAATGTAAGATAACTTAAAAAGTTTTACTGGTACAAAAGAAAACTAAGATTATTGTTGGAATCAGCACCTCTGTATTGTATAAGAAACAGTAAAAATTCAACTTAAAACAATTTTTGTGTTATGCAGTGTTACAAAAAACGAGAACACATTAAGGGCGCAATCCTAACCAACTTTCCAGCACTGGCATAACTGTGCCAATGGGGCATGTGTTGCATCCTGCAGTTGGGTGGCACTCATGGAGGCCTCCTCAAGGTATGGCAATGTTTGTTCTCTTACCTCAAAGTTGCATTGCTCTTATGTTGGTGCTGGAAAGTAGGTTAAGACTGAGCCCTAAGTAGCATAAAGCATTGAGCACTGCCCTGCACATGCCCGATCTTATCTGATCTTGGAAGCTAAGCAGGGTCAGGCCTGGTTAGTACTTGGATGGGAGACCGCCTGGGAATACCAGGTGCTGTAGGCTTATACCATAGTCTTTCGAGACTGAAGGTTGACAACCAAGGGGAAAAATATCAAAACAGCATAGCTAAGAAGATGCATAACAAAGGGTTAAAGGCATAGAAATATTTTCACTCAGAAGTGATAAAGCCAGCCTGTTCCCTCCAGGGCAAGGGGTTCAGCAGCCTGAGTGTCACATAGAACCAGTGAAGCCCTACTGCAAAGCACACTACTACCAGTGGTGGGACATGCAAGAAAACTTTCTGTTGATCTCAGGGCAGTTGGGCAGTTTTGTGCATGGGGAGACGGCCTTTCAGTGGGTGTGCACCAGTGGTTTCAATAGGGGTGTGTGAACCAAACTGGGTGACACCATTGGGGGTGACACCAAAAGCTCCAGAGCCCAGGTCTACTCACTTGGTAGACCTGGCCACCCCGTCTGACTTTTTCCTCTGTGAACTCAGCTCTACCCATCTCTGGTGCCCATGTCTAGTCAGCGTCTCAAGGTGGAGCCCAGGTCTCCCTGCCCCAAAGACCTGGCCTCCCTGTCAGCCCAGGCTCTGCCTTTCTCTCTCTGAAAAGCCAGGTCTACCCAATGGGAACAACAACAACAACAACAACAACAACAGCAACAACAGTATTTATATACCGCTTTTCAACTAAAAGTTCACAAAGCGGTTTACAGAGAAAATCAAATATCTAATGGCTCCCTGTCCCAAAAGGGCTCACAATCTAAAAAGATGCAACACCAGCAGACAGCCACTAGAAAAGACACTGCTGGGGTGAGGTGGGCCAGTTACTCTCCCCCTGCTAAATAAATGGGAGGGTGGGAGATGGCCGGCCAGGCAGATCGGGCATACCCAGAGCTCCAGAGGTGGACACATTCCATGGGAGTCACACCCTGAGTTATCGCACTGGGTGATACGAACCCTAATGATGCCCCTTATGTATACAGAACAATGTCTTCGTGTATGTTAGACCCTGAGCAATGTCTGTCTGTCTGTCTGTCTGTCTGTCTCTCTCTCTCTCTCTCTCTCTCTCTCTCTCTGTATAGCTTTCTATATATATAGAAAACTATATATATTGCTTTCAGAGCGGTGATGCTTTCTCCCCCCAATTTTTATATTCTGGGAGGCACAGCATACCTGGTCTTGATCAGTATTGCTTGACCCAGAAATATCCTCTTTGTTTTGTTACTTTTCCCCCCTCACTTTTCCTATAGGGATGTAGACAGACACCAACGGTGAGATCTATGTGACACTGCTTGATCTAATGGATTTTCATTTTATGATTTAATGCTTCTGCTCAGTTTGCTTTCACCGGATTTTTTGAAGTTTTCCAAGACAGAATGTTAAGGGGCTGTTTGATCTTTGAAGTGTTCCCAGGGCTATTATCCCCCCCCCCCCCCAATACCAATTCTCTACTGCTCACCTCTTCCAGCAAGATAGATGAGTGGTAATGTCTACAGACAAATTAGGAAATGTCAGTTAGAGGCCATAACACAGTAAACTCAAATTAGAATTAAGTGGGATCTTTTTCTCTCCTAAATAGAAAACGCAATTTCTGTTTCTATTAGAAATGTGAAATAACAGTCTGCTGAATTGCTCACATTGATGCTGGTTGGAAGAAAATGAGCAGAAAAAAAATGGTTAATTTTTTGTTCCCCAGAACTGTGCGCTTCAGAGATGACTTATCCTTTCTGTTAGTCTGACCAATTAAACATATAAGGCAGTGTTTCTCAAACTGTGGGTCGGGACCCACTATGTGGGTCACGAGCCAATTTCAGGTGAGTCCCAATTCATTTCAATATTTTATTTTTAATATATTAGACTTGATGCCACCATAGTATGTGACTGCGTTTGGGGAAGTGTTACAGACCTGTACATTTAACAAGCTACTATGTATAGGCTTTTAACAATGATAGTAAATGGGACTTAATCCTGGGTAGGATTGCAGTTTAGGATTATTAAAAATTTTCCTGCTTGATGATGTCGCTTCCAGTCATGACATCACTTCTGGTGGGTCCTGACAGATTCTCATTCTGAAAAGTGGGTCCCAGTGCTAAATGTGTGAGAATTACTGATATAAGGAATTACTTAGTGAGTTAAAAAGAAGAAACTGGGAATATCCAACATGCCAACTCGTTGTCACAATTTAGCAAGACTACAACTGAACCCAGAGCAGTCCTGTGTGGATGAAGGGATATCTTTATGCAGGTCAGAAGAGCATGGCTGGTTAGTGCTCCCCACTGAGTTACATGGGATTAATTCTGCAGGTTCCAGCTGCCAACAGCAGCTGTTCCCAAACTTACTCTGGTCATGGCACCTTTCTTTCATGGTGGTCCCTTCTTTCTGGCTCTTTCAGATGCTGCCCTCTTATATAATAATAATAATAATAACAACAGGTATTTATATACCGCCTTTCTTGGTCTTTATTCAAGACTTTATTCAAGGCGGTTTACATAGGCAGGCTTGTTTAAATCCCTTTTTAAATAGGGATTTTTACAATTGAAAGAAGGTTCTATCTTTCAAGAACCACTACATTCAGGTGTTTCATTCCGATCTGGCTTCACATTCTGGCCTCCATCCTCTCACGCTCAGAGCAGATGGAATTGCTCGGCTTCAGCTTGTCAGCTGCTCCAAGGTCGCACGGTGCCGGTGGCCTCGAACTGCCGACCTTGTGGATGTTATCTTCAGGCAGACGGAGGCTCTACCCTCTAGACCAGACCTCCTGCTCTTGGATTGCGCAAGGTCTCATGTGATTCAGGATGGTGGCGCCTGGGCGAGTCGGGAAGAAGGGACCTCCAAGGACATCCCACAGCATCCCTGTGAGTTTACTGCAGCACCCTCAGGTGCCACGGTACACAGTTCATACCTAGATGAAGTGGGTTTCTTTCAACAAGGCTAACGTACAGAGTGCATCACATCGAATGTAGTGCTTGTGTCCATTTATCCAAGTATACTGTGCTCATGTTCAAACTCATGAATGTGCTGTAGTAAGGGTGTAATGGGGCAGGGCAGGGAGGGAGCTCTTGGTGGGCAGATTGGGCTCTGGAGGGGGGGACGGGATTGGTGGCAACAGTGAACACCATATCCCAGTGATTTTCAACCTTTTTCATCTCACGGCACACTGACAAGTCACCAAAACGGTCAAGGCACACCACCAGGTTTTTGACAATTGACATGGCACACCATGCTGCCAGTGGGGGCTCACATCTCCCATTGGCCCTATTAATAAATGACCTTCCCCCAAATTCCTGTGGCACACCTGAAGACCAGTCGTGGCACAAAAGTGTGCCACGGCACAGTGGTTGAAAATGGCTGCCATATCCTATCCCCCTTCCCGGGCCCGATCCACCGTCACGAGGCGATTCAAGCTTGTGCCAACAATTTAGCAGGCATGTGTCCGAGTCGCCCCATTGTGGCAGCTGGAGTTTACACCAGGGCAAGGTGGCGAATGTCCCCTTAGATTGAGGAGCCCGCCAAAGTTGCAACTTCTCCCATAGGATGCAGCGGAGCCCATTCTGGTGCCGCTGCATCAGTGTAGGGGAGGTTGAACGGGACTGGGCTGCGAGTTAGCTCCCCAAAGTTAGTAAGTTCTACTTGCTAGGTTGTGCTATCAAAAGAAACTTCTGACGTATTGACGAAGTGGAATCCTCCTCTTGCCTATGTTTGCCTATGGAAAGCAGAGGGTCTACTTCTGAGTAAAAAGGGTTGCAGATATCTCATCTCTCTGCTGTGAATTGAATTGCTCGCTCCCAGTTATGTGTTATGGGTTGTATGTTGTACGTGGAGCTTCTGGCTTAACACACCAGACACCTTAAAGGTGGATTTGATTCCTGGTTCTCCTGCAGTGGTTCCCAATCTTTTTCACTTGCATATCCCTTGGCAGCCCATTTCCATAAACTGTACCCTTCCTTTTAACAAAATGTTTGTAATTAATAATACAAGCCCTCATCTCCTCTATATGAAAGCCCAGACTTCATGTATTCATCACAGTGTTTTCTCTTTTTATCTGTTTGAGGAACAGAAGACTCTGCCTTTGCACTGTTTTGCACCAGAAGTGTGCTGAGAAATTCTGGGTGATTGATCACTTTCCATATTGTGTTTCAGCTTTTTTACTGTGCTGGTCTTCAATCACAGGTTCATACATGAATTGATGACCAAAAACTAGCTATTGGTGGGGCTTTCACAGCCAACTAGCTACCTCCCTTCCTGCCTTGCTGGTCTTTGCAAGGCATTCCTGTCTTGCAAGGCATTCTGGAGCACGGTCTGCCTTTTTCTGCCATTCTTTTTCAAGTACCCCTAAAGGTCCTCTTGAGTGTCCTTGTGAGTACTAGAATACTAGGTTGGGAACCACTGTTTTACTGGTATGTAGTTTACAGTGCACTTACTCTGATAGTGTTTACAAAAAAGGTGGTGAAGACCAGAATTTAAAAAAGAATAAAAATGTATCTTATGATCTTTTACTGTGTTTTTAATAAATTAGAGACTACAGTTCTTAGGTAACAATTAGTGGTAGGTTATTTTTCAGGATCTGGCCTTGGGTAAAATCAGACAAAACTATAGTCAGACACCTCCCTAAGTAACCCCCGACTTATCTGAGGGTCACAGAAAATTCCATGATTGTTGGCTCAAAGCCTGCCCTCGACTTATCTGTGGGGTCGACTTATGGGGGGTGTCTGCGGTGTTTGAAAATAAGTTGACTATTGCATGTTAGTTAGTCTGTGGAACTCCTTGCCACAGGATGCGTTGATGGCATCTGGCTTTGATGCCTTTAAAAGTGAATTGGACAAATTTCTGGAGGTTTCAAGCCATGAAGTGTATGTGCAAACTCCTGATTTTAGAAGTGGGTTACTCTGAATACCAGATGCAAAGGATGGCACCAGGATGCAGGTCTCTTGTTGTCTGGTGTGCTCCCTGGGGCATTTGGTGAGCCACTGTGAGATACAGGAAACTGGACTAGATAGACCTATGGCCTGATCCAGCAGGGCTGTTCTTATGTTAACTTAAGGCCCAATCCTATCCAACTTTCTAGCACCTATGCAGCCGTGCCAATTGGGTGTGCATTACATCTTGTAGTGGGGAGGCAGTTATAAAGCCCTCCACGAGTTAAGGAAGCATTTGTTCCCTTGTCTCTGGACTGCATCGTGGCTGCATTGGTGCTAGAAAGTTGGATAGGATAGGGCCCTTATGCCCTAAATACTTCATTAGACATTTAGTCCAAGTGAATTTAAATATGGACTTTATTTGCAGATATTTTTCTTTGTTGAGATACTACACCATCACCCCACTTTTTTCTATATTAACATTGGATCCCAGGAAAAACTTAGAATCTCTTATTAATTTCATTACCTCTTCTAATGATAATCTTAAATCAGTTAGGTATTAAAATCATCTCTATTTTACATGGTTAATTTTTAATCTTAATGTAATGAATTTTCCCCACTCCTTGCCACAGGATGCATTGATGTACCCAGGAAATTCTTCACTAATTCTTCACTAATTGCAAAATAGTATTGCTGAGAATGATAATCTCTGCCTCTTTTTTTTTTTTTTCTTACGCTAATATGTTTTGATCTGACACCATTAATGTCTGTAGTGGCTCATTGAAAGGACATAAATTGTTCATATCCACTGAATAAAGTAAATAAAGCTTTTGATGGAAGTTTTCAAAACAAGGAGGTAGGCAGGCTCTGAATTCTCTGAAGAGGCTTGAAAGGTTGAGATTAATCCTTGAAAGGTTGAGATCACCTGTTTTGTACTGCTTCCACCTCCACAAGGAATCTGTTTGATGTCCTCCTTTGGTGGCATGCCTTTAGAAGATCAAAACGTACTACGAACATGTTAGTAGACCTATAAACAATAAGCAGGCCCGGTTGACCCAAGGAGCAAAGATTGCTTGGAAACAGATGACATCTTTCCGTTTGCTTGCTCAATTGTTTAATTTATTGAATTTTTATCCTACCTAACAATGATGGCTTACAACTTCAAAACAATAAACAAAGACAGTGAAACACTGAGAGAGAGCATCAAATAATTTTTAAAAACATTACATTGCCAGTCTTAAGGCCCTCCAAGAAGTCTGCAAAGAGAGAGCCATTCTTAGTCCCAAGGGGAGGGATTGAGGTGCCACTACTGAGAAGACCCTATCCAAGCCACCATCACACTCATCTACATTAATGGCAGCACGGTTAAAAGGACCCCCCTTCGATGACCTCAAAAGAAGGGTCAGATTGTACAGAAGGTGGCAGTCCTTCAAATTCCCTGGTTCCGAGCTTGTGGAGGGTCTTTAAAGTCAAAATGCGCACCTTGAATTGTTCCCAGAAATGAAGTGTCAGCTGGAGTAGCCACCAGCCTGGGTGAATCAAACCGATGAACCCCTGAAACCACTTAGGGAACCAAATGCACCCTACCAAACATATGTTGGGTATGCCATTACCTAGCACTCAGTGGGAGAAAGTTACCTGAGGAAATCTCTCTTGGGTCACCTCAGAGCCAGTCAGGAAGGTTTGCCTTTGTCAGCTCCACCCTACAGCAAACCCGTGCTGGGCTGACCGAGTACGGGCAGGAGCTCCCAGCAAGCAAGTATTCGGTCAAGAAGCTTCAGCTAGTGTAGGCAGTACAGTCTGCTTGTCCGGACTAAAGCTGCACTCCTCTTTCACTTTTCTGTGCTGGTTTCATCTTTGTTTGAGGCTTCATCATCCATTTTGATGTTGCTTTGATCCATGTCTTCATCTGAGTCATCCAACCCCCTGTTGGCCATCAGATGTCAACTCCACAAAGCCCAATACCTAACTCAGAGGTTCCAAAAGTCTTTGTCATGGCACCCCATGATGTCATGGTGCACTCACAGGGGTAGCACGAATCTTCTTCCCAGCTCGCCAGACCAACAATGTATGAGATCTCGTGAGAGTAGCCAGGATCTTGCATGATTTTGGCCCAGTCTTGCTCTATTCTTGCGAGATCTTGTGTTTTTCTTGCAATATTTTGTGCTGTGTCAGCCCAGGAATTGGGAAGAAGAGGCTGTGTGATGCTGCATGGGGACCCTGTGAGTACAAAGGGCACCACAGCCCCTGTGAATTTGGGAACCGCTACCCTAATCCATCACTACTCTGCACTATCACTGTCAGCGAATTGTTTACAGAACTCGTCCTTCGGTGGCAAGAGCTGGCATTTGTGCCAGGGGTCATTTCTGTGCCTTGCTTTAATTATCAACCTGGGTCCTCCTCCATATTGCAACACTGAAGTGATCAACGACATACTGAGATGGTGTTTTTGTGGAATGCACCTTGCCATGCTAAACACAAGCCAGGCTGTGTTATCGTTCCGTTGCATTGATGTTAGCCATTGGCCGTAAAAATGCAAAAGGGTTTCGCAGGGGAGAACACAATCGCAGCAATAAAACCAGCAGTGGGAGAGATTAGAAGCCATCCCCGACACAGAGCTTTAGGGCAGCCAGTAATAATGTCTCCAAATATTCAACTTGCAATCAGCAATTACAGGCATCCAAAAATGTTTGTCCACATATCTCAGCCACCAAGGCAAATGTCACCGCTGTTCAATTGATCTCTTGTTGTTGTTCTAGCAAGCATGGTTATTAATTTTGTTTGGTTTTATCCCACATGGTAAGATTCTTTTTTTGTTTTTAAGGCAGTGTTGAGAGATAAAAATTCTGGGGGGCAATATTTACCCACTACTGTGGAAGCTGGTTCCCATAAGAACATAAGAAGAGCCCTGCTGGATCAGGCCAAAGGCCCATCTAGTCCAGCTTCCTGTATCTCACAGCGGCCCACCAAATGTCTTAGGCAGTCACTAAGGCAGTCACATAACACCAGAACCAGGGGACATCCACTAAAATTGAGTGTTGGGAGAGTTAGAACAGACAAAAGAAAGTATTTCTTTACTCAGCGTGTGGTTGGTCTGTGGAACTCTTTGCCACAGGATGTGGTGATGGCGACTGGCCTGGACGCCTTTAAAAGGATTGGACAAGTTTCTGGAGGAAAGATCCATTACGGGGTACAAGCCATGATGTGTATGCGCAACCTCCTGATTTTAGAAATGGGTTATGTCAGAATGCCAGATGCAAGGGAGGGCATCAGGATGCAGGTCTCTTGTTATCAGGTGTGCTCCCTGGGGCATTTGGTGGGCCGCTGTGAGATACAGGAAGCTGGACTAGATGGGCCTATGGCCCGATCCAGTGGGGCTGTTCTTATGTTCTTAACTACAGTTCCCAGAATGCCTTGCAGGTCTCTTGTTATCTGGTGTGCTCCTTAGGGCATTTGGTGGGCCGCTGTGAGATCTAGGAAGCTGGACTAGATGGGCCTATGGCCTGATCCAGTGGGGCTGTTCTTATGTTCTTAACTACAGTTCCCAGAATGCCTTGCAGGTCTCTTGTTATCTGGTGTGCTCCTTGGGGCGTTTGGTGGGCAGCTGTGAGATACAGGAAGCTGGACTAGATGGGCCTATGGCCTGATCCAGTGGGGCTGTTCTTATGTTCTTAACTACAATTCCCAGAAAGCCTTGCAGGTCTCTTGTTGTCTGGTGTGCTCCCTGGGGCATTTGATGGGCCGCTGTGAGATACAGGAAGCTGGACTAGATGGGCCTATGGCCTGATCCAGCTGGGCTCTTCTTATGTTCTTATGTTCAATCGTAAGGGCAGGACAACAAATTATGATGTGCTGCTCATCTTTACAAATGCCCCTCCAGGCCAATTTTTGTTATTTTCTGCCACTTTTTCCCAACCGGTCTATATATAGAACCAGGATAACCTGGATGGGCAACAGTGGCTTCCAGGAAGGGTGCTTCTTGTTTTCTTTGTAAATGCTATTTTTTGGGGGGTGGGTGGGTGGGGGGCGGGAGTGTGCACTGAGCATATGTATGTCCTTCCACTCTAATTCTTTTAGCTGTCTAGCTAAATGCTATGGCTGCTGTTTTAAATGCCATGTGCAGACCATTTGGTGGTACAGCAGGGGGATGCTGTTGAGTTTTGAAGGGAGAGGGTGAGGTTGTGTTTTTGCCCCAGAGTAGTTCTTAAAATGAAGGGCCTGCAAAGAATGCTTACTTGTTCAGAAACCCCATAGGTTGTGTTAATGGGAAACACAGCATTTGTTAAGTCCTTTGTTATGACCAGTAATTCACTTCCTTCATTACACTGAATGAACACTGGCCCAGTGGTTTATTCAGTGGTGTAGCTAATAATCGTGTAGCCCGGTGCTGAGCTTAAAATGATGCTCCAGAAATTGCATCAAACCTGAGCTTTTAAAAACGTGAAAATGGGGGAAAAAATCTACTTCCCCCCCCCCAGCAGATTGCTCTGCTGTCCCCCTTTGCCAGCCAGTGGTGTAGCTAAGGCATCTGCTACCGGGGGGGGGGGGGGTCAAAGAAGATTTTGTAGCATGCTGTATCATAATTGGCTCTTGGAACCATCAGTCTCATCGGTCAGTTTTGAGTTAAGAAAATCCAGTTTTTGTTACATAATGGAGTTTTGTTTTTATTTTCTGGTTATTTGGCTATAACTTTGGATAGAATACAGATGTTTTGATGTGGTTTGTTTCACTGCATTCTGCATTAAATTCTGCATTGAATAGTATATAGCATGATGGTGGTATTAAAAAATATCAAGGTTTTCACAATTTTGGCCACCTGTGTCAAGCTCAGGTTGTTGCCCCCCCCCAAAGCTTGTCGCCTGGTGCAAATTGCTACCCCCTGCATCCCCTTAGCTGTGCCACTGGGTCTATTGGAGTAGCAGAATCTACCGTTCCACAATGTGAATGATCAATTTCAGGGGGTGTCCCATGGGCCAGATTCATCCCATGGAAGCTCTTCTATCTGCTGTATGAAACCAGTTTGGCACTCCTAATCTATTTCAATCTACTGCAAGGTTTGCAGTATTTATACAGGTTGGACTTTGGTATCTACAGGGGATCCATTCCTGGACCTGTGACAGATGCCAGAGCTCACAAATATTAAATCCACAGGTTGCGGTCCCATAGGACCACTGGATACAACCGGAACCTTGTTCCGGTAGCATCCTGAGCTATTCTGAGGCCTATAGAGGCTGTGTGCAGCCTCTATGGGCTCAGAAAGGCCCCTGGAAGCGTTGGAAGGGTACTTCAATGAGTTTCCAATGAGATTCCAATTACATCTGAGAGGCCTCTGTGTCCTCCAGCAGTGGGTTTGGAACCTGCGGTGGGTTAAATCTGCGGCTACTGAATCTGCAGGTTAAGAGGTTCCAACTGTGTACATATATTGATAAAGCTAGTATCGGTATACATCTGTAATGTACTGAACATTACATATATGTATACCTGAATGTATACCTGAATGTATTGAATATAAAAATCTAAGGTGTGCAGATATTCTGTTTGTGGTCTCTACAACTACCAGGGCAACACCTCTGCTGATGATCTTTCACCTGACACTCTTGAACACCTCTGGGAAAACAAATCCAATTAAATTTCTCTCCAAGATGCACTTTGGCCCTGGTTCCAGCACCACACCCAGGCTCATTAGATCTCATTAGTTGCTGAAAATACAGTGACGATTTTGTAATTGTCAGTGGCAGCCTTTGCTTAACTGTGCTTAACCTTCAGGCAGGAAAAAAAAATGAGGGCATGTTCAGTATCTATAGTCTCTGGTTCCATCTGCTTTTAAAAATTTGTGTGTGGCTTTTGGTCAATGCATTTTTTTGCAGGAACAGACTTGTAAATAAGGTTGTTTTTATTGGCAGGGAGGAAAGCAGTTTGAGAGCAACAGAAGAAGTCCCTCGAGGCTGGATGGGGTTGGGCATCTTGAGTACATTTCCTACTACTGACCCCAAATTACCTCTCCTGTTTTGGAATTTGAAATACACAGTTTCTACCTCTCTGAGGGTCTGCTGAACCAATGCCAAAAACATTCAAAACTGCTTATTATTATTTTTTCCCCAGTTGAATTTGAAGAGGGAAGTGCCAGAGATCCTTGGAGTTTGCTTTCTAGTGCTTTCTGTGCTTGTGGTAGGGATGTAATCAACACTGTTGACTGATATACATTTTCAAGACACATCACGAACCAGAGGGCAGCATGTCACGCATTTAGTTTTCAATATACAGTGGGCAAACGCATCAGACCAGTTGTTCATTGGTTGCTACAGCAAGTGTTAATTTCAGAAGATCTACGTATATTTTGCTGACAGTCAAAAGTCTTGCAGTGCCAGGTCATCTCCTGCCTCCCTGTTCCTGGTTTTAGAGGTACAAAGGTGCAGTGGGTTGTGCTTTTGCGCTGTCAGAGTTGCGGTGGTGAGAGGTGCATCATGGAAATGGCAAATGGAAAAGGTGCAGAAGAGTGCGACCAAAATGCTTACTGGGCTGGGGCACCTCCCTTACGAGAAAAGGCTACAGCGTTTGGGGCTCTTAAGTCTAGAAAGAAGGTGTCTTAGTGGGGGACCATGATTGAGACATACAAAATGATACCGGGGGTGGATAGATTGGAGAGAGGGATGTTCTTTTTCCCTCTCACACAACACCAGAACCAGGGGACATCCACTAAAATTGAGTGTCGGGAGAGTTAGGACAGACAAAAGGAAATATTTCTTTACCCAGCACATGATTCATCTGTGGAACCCCTTGCCACAGGATGTGGCCTAGATGCCTTTAAAAGGGGTCTGGACAAATTTCTGGAGGTGAAGTCCATCACAGGTTACAAGCCGTGGTGGGTATGTACAATTTCCTGAATTTAGAAGTGGGCTACCTCAGAATGCCAGGTGCAAGGGAGGGCACCAGGATGCAGGTCTCTTGTTGTCGTGTGTGCTCCCTGAAGCATCCGGTGGGCCACTGTGAGATACAGGAAGCTGGACTAGATGGGCCTATGGCCTGATCCAGTGGGGCTGTTCTTATGTTCTTAACTACAATTCCCAGGAAGCCTTGCAGGTCTCTTGTTATCTGGTGTGCTCCCTGGGGCATTTGGTGGGCCGCTGTGAGATACATGAAGCTGGACTAGATGGGCCTTTGGCTTGATCCAGCAGGGCTGTTCTTATGTTCTTATGTGTAGAAAGTTCAAGATTTAGGTGAATGCTGTAACCAGAGAGAGGTGGCCACTGGATGACATTCTACTACGCTTTCCACTGTAAAATGTTTTCGGAGCCTGCCCTTGTTTTGACCAGAACCATGTGGGGCACGAAAAATATTCTGCAAATATTCTTTTCCTGCCTTTCCACTGAGACCAGGAGGCAGTGGAATCTCTGTTCGGGCTGCCTGATAATGTTGTTGATAATTACTCTTGTCATTGAGGCAGATGGGGTGCCAGAGCTGCTAGCAAAATATTTGAAAAATGCCTTTCTCTCCCATAGAGAATCGCAGAAAAAAACTTGAAACTTGAGCCTGCCTCCTTGTCAGAGTTCTGTGCATGCACTAAAATACGTCCTAAATTACGGGAAGAGTTTTGCTCCCTTGGTGGCTTGTGTAGGACAAAGACGAGGGCAATGCATTGATGAATTTTCACATCCTATTTGTGTAGGAGAATTTGTAGCTTTGTGTGTGTGTGAATGTTTACAACATGCATTTTGGCAGCTGATGGGAAAAGGTCTTTTTTCCCCCCAGCATTTTTAGGATACCTTGCACATAGTTTATCTACAATTACTCATTCCCTTGTATAGCACTTCTAACCTGTGGAGTGCTAAATAGTCATTATCTGTGTTTTGTCATAGTTCTTCCAGCAACCCTGTGTGGGGTTGTCATAATTACCATTTTACAATTAAGCCTTAACTTACTAGACACATTCATGCACTACTTCTCTGAATGGTGAGAAGTTTTGGGAGATGCAACACAAGCCAGGTTTGGACTTCCTTTAGCGGACAAATCATTCGATGCTTATAATGGCTTTGTATTATTTGCTTCAGAGGTTCTCATACTGGAATGGTTGGCAACCTTCAGTCTCGAAAGACTATGGTAGAAGCCTACAGCACCCGGTATTCCCAGGCGGTCTCCCATCCAAGTACTAACCAGGCCTGACCCTGCTTAGCTGCCAAGATCAGACAAGATCGGGAGATAGTGTTCAGTATAGGGAGATGGTTGGCAACCTTCAGTCTCGAAAGACTATGGTAGAAGCCTACAGCACCCGGTATTCCCTGGCGGTCTCCGATCCAAGTACTAACCAGGCCTGACCCTGCTTAGCTTCCAAGATCAGACAGATCGGGCATGTGCAGGGTAACAGTTGCTGTCATACTGGGACATTGCAATGTCCCAGCCTGAGGAGCTCTGACTTTGCCCCTTTAAGGGGTGGGTAGGAGGGGAATGCAGTGACACCATCTCCAGGATTGCATGCACAACCTCCCAGGCTCAACTGGGCACCACCGTCTAGGATCTCACAAGAGCCAAGATGTTGGCACCCAAGTCTCATGAGATTTGGGTGCTGTCATCTTGGATATCACAGAATATAGTGAGACCAAAGATGGTGGTGCCCAAAACTTGTGAGATTTGGGTGTCACCATGTTGGATCTCATGAGATTTCGTAAGACCTAAGGTGGTGGCACTCAAGAGGAACAGGTAGGAGTGGCCACCTGAGTGTGCCGCAACGCCCTAAGGCATAGTAACACACACTTTGGAAACCCCCCCCCCGGGCTTAGTCTGTTGCCTAGAATGATCAAAAGAGAGTTACCAAATGATGTTAATTGCCCCAGGAACTCCATCAGCGGCCCTCATGTACATCTACCTGAGAGGAGGAAGGAGTTCAGGTGTTTCTTGTCCCTCTCGGATTTAGTGAGGGAGACAGAGGGACAGAGTGAGCGGGCAGATTCTGGAAGAGGGATTAGGATTTGAACTGGCAGAGGCTGGAAGCCAAGAGCTGATGGCTAACATATTTAGAACAACCACATAGCTGAATTTGCTTGCCAGAACCTACCACCCACTCCATCCCATACTCAAACCTGTGCATTTGTATGTTGTTGGCAACCTTCAGTCTTGAAAGACTATGGTATCGCGCTCTGAATGGTGGTTCTGGAACAGCGTCTAATGTGGCTGAAAAGGCTGATTCGGGAGTGACAATCCCTTCCACACTGGGAGCAAGTGCAGTCTGTTGCTGGTCTGTCTCCCTGGCTATGGGCCTTCCTTCTTTGCCTCTTAGCCTCAGTCTGTTGGCCAAGTGTCTCTTCAAACTGGGAAAGTCCATGCTGCACAGCCTGCCTCCAAGCGGGCCGCTCAGAGGCCAGGGTTTCCCACTTGTTGAGGTCCACTCCTAAGGCCTTCAGATTCCTCTTGCAGCTGTGGTCTACCTGTAGGGCACTTTCCTTGCATGAGTTCTCCATAGAGGAGATCCTTTGGGATCCGGCCATCATCCATTCTCACAACATGACCCAGCAAACGCAGGCGTCTCTGTTTCAGCAGTGCATACATGCTAGGGATTCTAGCTCGTTCCAGGACTGTGTTGTTTGGAACTTTGTCCTGCAAATACTACAAAGCCATAGTAAGCATCTGGTGATTCGTCATCTAAAGGAAGTCCAAACCTGGATTGTGTTGCATCTCCCAGAACTCCTCACTGTTCTGGCAAGTGGTGCATGAATATGTAGTTGTAAGTTTCTGCCGTCCTATGATGGGCAAGGGAAAATGCGTCCTGGTGCTTTTTCTGTTGCCACTTCAAATGAATGTCTGAATCTGCCCAGATTTATAGCGAGAAACTGAACTAGAACATTTACAACGATGTGATAATCTGGTGTGCCTAGAATGTTGTTTAGCTCAGACTTTTGGCTCCCCCCCCCAGGTTCCTTGTGAGTCTCTGATTACCCACTCATGACACATTTGGCTGAGAGTGATTTGAATGCAAGTCTGCGTCCAAGCCCAACATTCTCTCTGTTCAGCCTCACTGTCTAGATCAGCGGTTCCCATTCTTTCCAGCATCTTGACCCACCTCGCCCTCCACTGCTGGATGAACATTACCTCTTAAAACCATGGTTGGTTGGCAACCTTCAGTCTCGAAAGACTATGGTAGAAGCCTACAGCACCCGGTATTCCCAGGCGGTCTCCCATCCAAGTACTAACCAGGCCTGACCCTGCTTAGCTTCCGAGATCAGACAAAATCGGGAGGTAGTGTTCAGTATAAGGAGATGGTTGGCAACCTTCAGTCTCGAAAGACTATGGTATAAGCCTACAGCACCCGGTATTCCCAGGCGGTCTCCCATCCAAGTACTAACCAGGCCTGACCCTGCTTAGCTTCCATTGCAGCCAACGGGCTTCCTCCCAGGCAAGTGTGGATGGGACTGTAGTAGCTTTCAAACACTTCTGCAGGCCATTCCGAGGCCCGCTAAGGCCAATAGAGTGGGTTGCTGGTCCTGCACAACCCGGAACAGACCTCTTGAGGTGCCCAGTAAGTCATTCCGGCGAGCAGTGTCACTGGGATGGCACCTCCCCTCCAGAATGGCTCCAGTTTAGAGCCAGAAAATCAACGGAGTAGGAGGGAGAGCTTAGCTCGTGCCCCAATGCACATGGGTCAGGAACCAAACAGTGGGTCATGACCCACACCCTGGTCTAGATCAGTGTTTCTCAGACTGCGGGTGGGGATCCTCTAGGTGGGTCACGAGCCAATTTCAGGTAGGTCCCCATTCATTTCAATATTTTATTTTTACTATATTAGACTTGATGCTCCCACGGTATGTGACTGCATGTGGGGAAATGTTACAGGCCTCTACTTTTAATAAGCTGCTATGCATATTCTTTTAACAATTACAGTCAATGGGACTTACCCCTGGGTAAGTGTGGGCAGGATTGTTAAAAAACTTTCCTGCTTGATGATTTCACTTCTGGTGGGTCCTGACAGATTCTCATTCTGAAAAGTGGGTCCCGGTGCTAAATGTGATCTAGATCTGGGGTGTCCAAACTTTTTGGCAGGAGGGCCACATCATCTCTCTGACACTGTTGGGGGGCCAGGGGAAAAAAAGAATTAATTTACGTTTAAAATTTGAATAAATTTACATAAGTTTACATAAATGAAAGATGAACTTATATGAATGAATGAAGGTCTTGCAATAGCTCAAGGCCTATAAAAGGCCCTGCACAAAGCAAGGCTGGCCTTTCCTTTGCTGCTGCTGCTGTATCTCATACATGAAACAGCAAGCACTGGAGGAAGCCCTCATCCCACAGCTCACGAGAGAGGTCAGACAGTTGCCCTCATGCTGAGAGCAGTTGAGTTGGGCCAGTGTGGGCTCCAACAAATCTCCAGAGGGCCAGAGGCTCATTGGAGAATGGGGGCACCCTGAGGGCCGCATTGAGAGGCCTCGAGGGCCGCATGTGGCCCCAGGGCCGGGGTTTGGGCACCCCTGATCTAGATGATCATGCAGTGGTATAGTGGGCATGATTTTGGAGTATATGTTTTTTAGGGTATTTTTGGTCTTGCAGGAGAAGAGGCTACTGTCTAATGTGCAGTTATTTCCTTGGGCAGCATAAATTAAACAAACCCTGTTTTCAAGGGAAATAAGATACATCAAGATTACAGAGAGATGAAAGCAAGGGTGCATGAAGAGCTGAGTTCTGAGGTACTTGAAAGAGAGGCAGGGGGTGGCTTTGTAGGATTCACACATTTCATTTATGCTGAGTTTTTTAAGGATTATTTGGACACATTTTTTACTCGCTAGACGGTGAAAATACACTTCAGAGGTGTGCTCTGTCTACAACAATGATAAATGTATGATGATCAAGGAAGGTCATGGCACTAGATAAGGTCAACATTGTACTCTGCAAAGAAGAAAGGGTTTTCCTCTTGAAATTTCAGTAATGAAGCAACCTCACAGCTGAGTTATTAAACAGTGGCTCTAGGCCAATGATGTTCTACCTTTTTCATCTCATGGCACACTGAGAAAGTGCTAAAACCGTCAAGGAACACTGTCAGTTTTTAAGGATATGTTTGATCATTTTGAAAAAGTGTATTAAGATATAAAAATAACAAACAAAATGCAGTAGTGCAGGCTTACATGGAATAACACACATGATCCGAACTGAAGAATAACACTGGTTCTGCCCTCCTTCAAACTCCCCCAATGGCCCTATGAATAAATGACCAAACTCCCCACGGACCATTCCCAGCACTCCAGTGTGTCACGGCACAGTAGCTGAAAATCACTGCTCTAAGCTAAACTACACATGATCTCCTTGTCGTTTTGTCTCTTTGCCTGATAGTAATTGTGAGAGTGAAAAGGACTGGGACAGTGTCACTTACCCAAGAGTATTTGAGATCTCCCTCACGCATGATTTTCTGGATCAGAATCCCTGTATCCGCTTGAAGCTGCTGTTAGGTCTGCTAAATCCCCAGTGTACATTCTGGTTGTGTTCTAGAGATCTGTCTGGAAGTTGGAAGGTACGCAGGTCGAAAAGGCCAGCTCTTGCTGGCCCAGCTCTATTGTGCCTGCACAAAAGAACCACATTGAATGGACTGCACCTTACAAAAGCTCTGTAATGTGGGGTCCCAGTGTATTTATACCGCTCTTCTTCCTCCAAGGGACTGAAAGCAGCTTTGGAAAGTGTTGGGGGTCAATTTCTATCAGGTGGCCTGGAAGAGTTTTTTAAAAGCACCTTCTCCCTTAGCACAGTTTACTAATCTAATTAGCAATTCACCACCACTGTTCTGAAGGTAAGGAAAGATGTCTAGAGATCAGATAAGGGATATTTGATTTTACATTTATTTTGGCCATCAGCCAGTGACTACAGAAAGCTTGGAGATTGAGAACCGTTGGCCAGCCCGTGTTTCATTTTATTGTACTCTGTTTATTGTACTCTTTTATTTTGCTGTAATTCCTCTGACTTCTGGGGGAAGCATATTATTTTTGGCAAGCCTAAATAACTGCTTTAATTTCACCATTCATATCCCACCATATGGTGGTGTGCCCAGAAACTGCCAATATAGCTGTAAACCTTTGACAAAACATGTCTGTCTTAAGTAGTACGCGTGCACATCCAACTCTTGTGTAAAGTAGCACCAGAATTAGCCCTTGAGCTTGCCTTCTTCAACATTTTCTGGTATTTGTTGCTACTAGCTCATTGACTGATTTCCAGTACAGGAGATTTTGCTCTCGGTCAGGGAAATTTAATTTGACTTAGTCGATACTGAATCGTTAGCTAGGATCTGTTGCATGTTTCTTTTCATATACAGACGCCTGCTGCTTAAAAATGACTCGCATATATGACTGTGGTCAAAGGACAATAAAGATACTCTTAATGAGGCAATCATGTCTCCCATAGCCTGCAGCCAAGTGTCTGTTTACATAACAGAGAGGCTCTTAATGCAAAGAAGAGGCAATCTATCTCCACTAGCCTGTGCAGCCAGCTAGCGTCTGGCAGGGAGTGTCTGTTGACACAACAAAGGCAACAGATTGGACTAAATGTTCACTTAATGACCTAATCTCATAACAATGGGGATAGGAGAACAGAATCCCCATCGTTAAGTGGTGCACACCTGCACCTGCACATTAATTTTGGAATTTCTTGTAAGGAGGGATAGTAATTCTGCTTGAGCTCCTTGGTTTGGAAATATTGAGTATGGTTCCATTAGTACAGTGTATGCCTTGGAGCAGTTTTGGAAAGCCAATATGATGGCAAGGCAGAAAAGCTAAGGTTAGATGAAAAAGAAGCTAAGGTTGGAAACTGGGTTGTTATTCCCAGTGGACAGAAGCTATTACAGAATTGGGAAAATGCAGGTAGTATATATATTTTTTTCTGGTTATGAGTTTTATGGATGTGTGAAATTACTTTCTAGTCCAGCAGAGGAAGAAATGGACATTAATGGTCTCTAAACAGCAGCACCTTGGACTGTCTAGAAACAAATGTAAATGAATGAAAAGGAAATGTTTAGACATCTTATCATATTCTCTATTCTTTATCTGATGTGACAAATAAAATGAGCTTTATAAAGATTCTGGTTCGCTGCATGTTGCCTGGTTTAAACCTCTCTCTCACTCTCATATACATATTATTTAGGGGAGCGCCAAAGCTACTTGGTTTTTTTGTGAACATGCATTTTGGCATATCAAAAAAAAAAAAAAAGCCTCCTTCATTTTCAGTGATTTCCCCCCCCCCACACACACACCCCAGGTGACAATGTTCACCTGTTCATTTACACTGCCCTCTCTTGCTCTCACTCTGTGAACTTCACTTGCACTTGGTGATGGCATCATTAGAGGGTGCAGGGGTATAGATCACACTGAGTGACACCCTTGGGGGGGTGACACCACCCACTACTGGCCAAAATTATGAAAAACTTGGTATTTTTGAATAATACCATCATGTTATATGCCATTTGATGGGTAAGTTAATGCAGAATGCAATGAAACAAACCACGTTGAAATATCTGTATTCTATCAAATGTTATAGCCGAATAACCAGAAAAAGAAAACACAAGTGCCTTATGTAGCAAGAAGTGGGTTTAATTAAAACTGGCCAATGAGACTATGGATATCTTTAACTCACAACTGAGTAATGAGACTCTGTTCTGAGAGCCATGGGATGTTGTTATGACACAACAGGGAACCAGTCAGGTGTTGGCATGAGTCAGCTCTCATTTCCATGTATCAGAGTGAATACTAGGACTCTTAGAGCCCAATCCTACCCACAATTTCCTGGGAGTAAGTCCTGTTGACTATAATGGGACTTACTTCTGAGTAGAAATGCATGAGATTGTGTTCTGTTGTGAGTTCTGTGAGGGCCATCAAGTTGGCCACTGGTTTTTTGTTTGTTTGTTACCAAGTTAGTTGGGTGACTTGTCCTGTTATATATTAAGGTAAGTAAATAAAGTGAATGGGAATGATACCGACCCTTGCGATGCCACTGCATTTAGGCTGTCTGTATGGTGTTGAAATTTATTCTGTATGTTCTGGTACGAGAGGTGGTCCATTATGGGGGTGACTCACTGAGCTCTTTACTGGGTGACGGAAACCCTAGTGACACCTCTGGTCATAATGAAACCAGATCCGATTGGCTACGTGATGTAGTGTTGTCTTCCTTTTTAATGTGTACTTTCCTATCAGTGATCCCCCTTGCAGTTAATCGGAGAAGAGTATAGCCCTCATTCTCACTTGCCCTCCTTTGCCCTTATTTTTATCGTCCTACATCCACATCCAATTCGGTCTATAGTTTTACCTTTTCTATAGAATATAAGGCAATATGATGCTCAGTTTGACAGTATCACCCTGGATATTGCTGGCAGAAGTAGCAGCAGCTGGAAGGGTGGGGTGGAGATGGAATTATACCAAAACAGCAGCCCGCAGCAGAAATAATAGTTCTGAACAGGACGGGGAGGTTTTCATCGGAAATATTTTTGTGCCCCCCCCCCAATTGAGTATTCAGTGCAGTTTTCTTTTTCTCAGATGTCACCCGTACCCAGAGGCTAATGAGAAATGGCATTTTTTTCTTTCTGTTCAGTTCTGCTTGCTTTTCACAATGGAGAGATCCTGTTTTTATCGACAGAGCTCAAGGAAAGTGGAATGTTTTGAAGGAGGCTTCTGGAGGCTTGCAGAGAAATGTTAACCCTTAATCTACTGTGGCTTAAAAATCCCTTAAAAGCCACTGCTGTAGAAAATCCAGGAACAAGGATTATAGAACAAGAACTTATATATAGAACAAGAACATTCATATTAAGTCAGGGGTGCTCAATAGGTGGATCGCGATCTACTGGTAGATTGCGAGGCAAAATGAGTAGATCGCGGAGTGCCAACCCCCCTTCAGTGCCAACCCCTTCAACCTTCAGGTGCCTCTGGGAGGAAACGCTGGGAGTAAGGCCCATTGTACTCAATGGGGCTTACTCCCAGGTAAGTGTGGCTAGGATTGCAGCCTCACAGCCTAATCCTAGGCATGTCTACTCAGGAGTAAGTCCTGTTATACTCAGTGGGGCTCAAGGTACACCAACATACATTGTACACATAAATGTTATATGTAATGATGGCGCGAACATTGTAAAAAAAACTCTGGTAGATCTCCGGGCCTTGCTGAGTTTCAAAGTAGCTCTCGAGCCAAAAAAGTGTGAGCACCCCTGTATTAAGTGTATAATTCTGGCATGTCAGTAACCTTTTTACATAGGCAAGCTATTCCTAAAAATAGGGTTTTTCAAGTTATTTGTTCTGTTAGAAGATGAGCTCGCAGAACCTTCAATGTTTACGTTCATTGTCCTGGCTGTGCTCTGTCCTTCCAACCTCATAGCGGCCGCTCTTCTCCCTCGGCTGGTCGGTTCTCAAGATTTTATCCATCTCTAGCTGACTCCTCTGTATTCCACACCCTCCCACGGTGCTTTCCACAGTGCCTTTCATGAGGTCCATCAGCAACTTCCTGGTCTCCCTTTCAAGGTGAGAACCCAGGCTGAACTTGGCTTAACTTCTACATGCAGGGCACTGGCTTAAGCAACAGACCACCACACCTCCTGCGTTACAGGCATCGACGTTATGGATAGATAGGTTGCCACTTTTGCACAGACACAGCATCCATTGTGATGCTTTTGCACAACCATGATACCTCTGTGCTGGCAAGAGCTGGTTGTTTAGACTACTGTACATTCCAACTTCCAGGCAGACCTCCGGAACGGAACAGAAGTACGTATGTTGGAGGCTTAGGGTCTCATCCTAAGTGCTCATTCCATGTGTTTGGATACTCACATGTGAGATGTCGCTGCAGGTACACAAAAGCTGTTGGTAGAGTGATGGTACTGACAACTACCTGTGTGCCTCATTATATACACCATGTTTTCTCTTTGCCAATTGCAGGTAGGCAGTGCTAGAAAAGGCCGTGGGTTTCCACAGGTCTGATGTGCAACAGAGCCCATTTGAAGCGCTTTGAAATGGTGTCGTCTGCCCCACACATCTGCTCTTTGTTTGTTTGCATGGCAGTGCTGTGAGCAGCAGCATCGGAATGTCAGTGCTGTAAGAGTGGCCAAGGAAATTGTCGATGTTTCACCTTACACAGGTACATTCTGTCCCAGGATGACTTATCCCCCCAAAACACAAAGCTGTAAGTTTGGGTGTGCCTGAAATAAAAGGCATATAGGGCAGTGATCCCCAAACTTTCCACTGTCATGGCACCACTGTCAGGGCACTCTTTCACAGTGCCCTCTTCTTCAACTCTCCCAGGTGCTGCCATCTTGGATCGTGTGTGATTGCAAGATGGAAGTGCCCAGGAGAGCTGGAAGAAGATGCTACTGTGGATATCCCGTGGCACTCCTCTGAGCTTTCTGTGGCACACAGTTTGGGAACCACTGGTATCTTGAAGCTAACCTTGGCATTGCATGTCCAGTGCAAACCATGGGAATGAGAAGCACTTTGTCTTTTTTCTTTTCTTTAATGTGCAAACTCAAGTATTCTGAGACGATCCCAAGATGGTGTTCTTACAACATGCTTTTAAATGACTTAGAACCATCTGTGGGGTACTCTGGCCATTACTCAGATACAGGCTGCTGTAACCTGTTTTGCAGCTCACATGATCTCTTATTTTATTTCATGGGCCATCAACTCAGGGGCTTTTAGTGGCGTCTCTGGAACTATCACGTTCCTTTGGGTCAGTGTGGATTATTTAAACAGTGAGGTCAGCTGGAGTTCAGCCTTCCAACTCCTTTACAGACCCTTGAATTGTAGGCCTCTTTCAGACTTAATTCAATTTGAAACTCATGGAACTGAATTACCTAAAGGAGGGATTGTGCTGGAAGTGGAGGGGAAAAAAAGTGTGTTGTGCATTTGTGCTGCTGTTTTGAGCCGGAGATGGCCAACTGCTTGGCACTGGGCAAGATCAGGCCCCCAGTGGCCCTTCCAGTTTTTAATCAAATTATGGCCAACCATTTACTCATTGTGTGAGAGCAAACAATGTGTCTGCATGAATTTTCAACAGAGAGAATGAGGGCTGTAAGGGCAGGAGATGTGGTCTGGAGGTTGAGCTGTCTCCTTGCCTGAAAATCTAACCAGGATCAACCTGGGTCTGGCCTTGGTTGGGTGACCAGAAGCTGCTAGCAAGAGATGGAGGAGTTAGCTGGCAAGAAATGGATAGCATCCTGAGAACCAACCTGAGGCATGTTTTGCAGCTGCCTGTGGAAGCTGAGAAAGCACAAGGGCTGTGCAACCAAGACGACAATTGCACCAAGAAGGGGGACAACTGGAGTGTTCTATGAGTTTCCATCACAGAATAACGCTTGTAAAAACCCAATTTAAGAAAAAAAAATGGCGTTTATGGTCAGCCTGCCTATGTAAACTGCCTTGAGTCTGTGCAACTCAAGTGTATGAGACTCAAGTCTACAAGCCTGTGAGACTCAAATCTACAAAATTCAAGTCTGCATTCAGAATGAATGAATGAATGAATGTTTTACATAAGTGGTTCCCAAACTTTTTAGCACTGGGGCTCAACTTTTTAACCAACATTCTATCAGGACCCACCTATGTCTACCAGACTTTTTAAAAAGGATATCTAGAAAGAAATAATATTTTATTTATTAATTTCTAAGTAATAGTAACCAGAAAAAAAATACCCTCAAACATTTATCTCCCTATATTTACAAATGCTTGCAAACTGCAGGTGCTCAGCTCTTTACAAGGTAGTTAAAAGCTATGGTATCTGATTTTTGAATAGCCCCAGGACTTAAGGCAATTAGTTATCTGATCTTTTCATCATCCTTTGATGACCCACCAAAAATAAGGTCGTGACCCACCAGTGGGTCCTGACCCATAGTTTGGGAATCACTGTTGTACATAAACATTATGGCATTTCAGACTTGTGCCCATATAGGAAATAGAAAGAACATAAGAACATAAGATGAGCCCCGCTGGATCAGGTCATAGGCCCACCTAGTCCAGCTTCCTGTATCTCACAGTGGCCCACCAAATGCCCCAAGAAGCACACAAGACAACAGACACAACTTGTGTCCTGGTGCCCTCCCCTGCATCTGGCTATCATAGGCTGCTTGCCTCTAAAACAAAGAGCTTACACATACCTATATGACTTGTAACCCGTAATGAACTTCTCCTCCAGAAATGTGTCCAATCTCCTTTTAAAGGCATGTAGGCAAGATGCCATAACTACTTCTTGTGGCAAAGAGTTCATTGCCAATCCACCATTGATGCTTTCTGAATTGGTATGGACATTAGTTCCTCTTCTGCCTTCCTATCAGTGATATTGTATCATCTCGTGTCGTATGTTCCAAACCCATGAAAGCCTTACTCCTAGGTGATGTTAACAAGGCAGGATTTCTCACCCCTCATCCCCCGAGGTACTACTTTCCATATGTACCACCAGAAGTAACTGGCAATGATGTCATTGCTAATTACTTTTAGGTTGGGAGGCCAGGTGCGATGTGACAGACAGTGGTAAGAGGCTCAGGGCTGGTGGGTGGGTTTTTTCAAGCGCATGAAACTACACACTAGAGCTTTGCCTGTCGAGCTGAGCCTCCTACCTCTGTTTGTTGCGTCACAGTCTCACTGCTGGGCAGCAGGTGTGCACAGATGCTCCTCAGGCCACCAGACACCACCTCACGTGCCACCAGTTGAGAAACTCAAAGAGTGCCTTTCCGTGTAGTAAGGCCTGGAGAACAGAGTCAACCCCACAGCGATAAAGAAGGTGGGCTGTTCTTGACTCCGTTTAGTCTAAATGAGCTACACTCCTACATGCACCTTTCAAGTCACTGAAAATGGCCTAACATGCAGTGGAAATGTAAGACTATATAACTTTATCTTTTTGCCATGTTAATGGCAGCCCATTGGACGATTTGGGCATATTTTAATGGCTTGCAATAAATGGGTCATGATTTTTGCAATAACCTTCGCATCCCCAGCAATTTTATGTCGGCCTTTTATAGCACACTTCTTGAAGATGGCCCTGAATGGGCTATTTGGCTCCCCCGGAATTTGCATGTGGCAGAAGGAGTTTGCTGGAGGCAAAGGAGCATTTGAAACACTAGTTAAAGATGCATGCTTAACCTGTATGGTTGTGTCTCCAAGCCCCACATTAAAACCTTGCCGCAGAAAACCCTCTTGAAAGAAAACCGTTGAATTAAACCCCTCGTTCGGCTAAACCAAACTTTGATTTGCTAAAATGAGGATCTGATGCTAGCGGACTAAAGGTTATGTTCGAGAACTGCTCTTTTGAGATATTTAGTTCTCTGAAAGATGACAAGAGGTACAGTGGGAGTGAAAACAATATTCAAATAAGTTGTGAATGCATTTATGTAATGGCAAATCTCTTGTTTAGAGTGAGTTTTGCAAAGTGAGCCACCCATGACCTAGGTTTTATTGGAGATTGGACTTTACATCTAAAAAAAAAAAACCCAGTTACATCTACTCAGACATACAGAGTTTCTAAGGGTGAAGGCCTATGGTCTTTGGACATGAAAAGGGTTTAAATCAGAGTTTCTCAAACTGTGGGTCGGGACGCTAGGTGGGTCCTGAGCCAATTTCAGGTGGGTCCCCATTCATTTCAATATTTTCTTTTTAATATATTAGACTTGATGCTACAAGTATGTTGCTGCATTCAGGGACATGTTACAGACCTGTACTTTTAGCAAGCTACTATGTATATTCTTTTAACAATGATAGTGAAAGGGACTTACTCCTGAGGAAGTGTGGCTAGGATTGCAGCCTAGGATTGTTAAAAATTTTCCTGCTTGATGGTGTCGCTTCTGGTCATGACATCACTTCTGGTGGGTCCTCACAGATTCTCATTCTAAAAAATGGGTCCCAGTGCTAAACTTGTGAGAACCACTGGTTTAAATACACATTCTCGATCCTGAAAATATATTCCTTTGCTAGGGGAATGTGGATTGAAACTGCTTTAGCCACATTTTCAAAAAGTAGATCTGGCCCGTTTGGGGTGGGGGATTAGGGGAGAAATGATTGGATAACAATTTGAGACATACAAAATTATGCAGGGGATGGACAGAGTGGATAAAGCGGATGTTCCTTTCCTGCTCACACAACACCCGAACCAGGGGACATCACTAAAATTGAATGTAGGTGGAGTTAGAAAAGACTAAGTACTTTTTACTTAGCATGTAATTAGTCTGTGGAACTCCTTGCCACAGGATGTGGTGATGGTGCCTGGATGCTTTTCAAGGGGAACTGGACAGATTGATGGAGGAAAGATCCATTCCAGGTTGGTTACAAGCCATGATGCAAACTCCTGGTTTTAGAAGTAGCCTCTCTCTGAATGCAAGGGGGTGGCAGTGGAGTGTAGGTATCTTGTTGGCTTGTGTGCTGCCTGGAGCATCTAGTGGGCCACTGAGAGATTCAGGAAGTTGGATGAGATGGGCCTTTGGCCTGATCCAGCAGAGCTCTGCCTATGCTCCTAACTGCTCCTCCACCGGTAGAACACTGTAGGGGAACCCTCCCAAGCTTTGATTGTCAGCATGCTCAATTTGTTCTGAATTGGCCCAAGTTTCCCCCCTCTTTTCCTGATTGATAAACATTGCAGTGCTAAAGAACCTTTGCAGTTTTGTGTGAAGGACTCAGATCTTTCTGATGAGCTGTAAAGCCTCCCTTCAACTTAAATGAGAGAGTTAAATTGATTTGTAATGTGCAAAATCAGCTCCAAGCGCTTCTTGTAATCTTGTTCCAAAGTACTTTAGTGCAGCTAGTGAAAGTGTTCCAACTATCCCAGCTATGCCAACGGATGAATGGAGACCCAGGGGGAGGCATGAAAGATGTGTTGTAGAGGGAGTGTCTTCATGGTGATTACGGAACAAAGACTTTTGGTAGTTCAAGAGTGCACCTGAGAACTTGCCAGCTTCTGAGCCGGTTGTGGTCAGACCCGGCCAGTATTTCCAGATGCTTTGAGGACAGCCAGGAGAATTCTTTTGCCAAGCGTAGGAGGATCATAGGTGGGGGGTGGGGGCGAGTGGACAAAAAGGACCCCGTACCTCTGATGTTTTGTAAAGTTTAAAAGGAGCACTCTGAGACTGGTGTCTGTACGTGTGAAAAAATGCTGCCCAAATGCTTTCTGCTACTCTTGGGGCTAATGCAAGCGCCCCATATCTCGGGATTCTGAATGATCCCTATTTCACCCAAAGAACTTGTCCTGTATCTTAGTGATTCCCACAGTTACTGGAGTCACTGTGCCCCCATAGTCTGTGGACTAGATTGTTTCTATCTGCAGTGGTTCTCAAACTTTTTAGCCCAGGACCCACTTTTTAGAATAACAACCTGTTGGGACCCACCAAAAGTGATGTCATTAACCTGGAAGTGATGTCATGGCCAGAAGTCATCATCAAGCAAGAAAAATTTTTAACCATCCTATGCTGCAATTCTATCCACACTGACCCTGGAGTAAGCCACATTGATTGTCATTGTTAAAAGCATATACATTATAGCCTATTAAAAGTATAGATCTCCTCAAATGAAGTCATATACTGTGATGGTATCAAGTCAAATATACTAAAAATAAAATATTGAAAAGAATGGGAACCCCCCCTCTGAAACTGGCTCGTGACACACCTAGTGGGTCCTGACCCATGGTTTGAGATATAGTGGTCTATGGCAGGGGTGCCCAAACCCCGGCCCTGGGGCCACTTGCGGCCCTCGAGGCCTCTCAATGCGGCCCTCAGGGAGCCCCTCTCCAATGAGCCTCTGGTCCTCTGGAAATTTGTTGGAGCTCACACTGGCCACACTGAGTTGGACACACTGTATTTGAGAGACTACGTGGCCCTCCTGCCAAAAACTTTGGACACCCCTGGTCTATGGTATCTTGTGCATGATCAGAAACTGGTCCATAGGGTCTTCAAACAGTTGACAGCATCAGGAGAGGGTCCTGGAGAATTTGGTTATGAAGGGGGACTTCTGAAGTGGAATTTCCACTGATGGCTCTTTGGTTCCAAGGCTTTGTGATCAAAATTGCTCTATTGGCAATTCATTTTACAGAAATAAAACGAAAAAAATTTTGATTTCCTAATAGATCAGCAACTTCTCTTATTTATCCTTGTTGTAAAAGCTACTATTTAGCACTGTTTTATATATGCCACCATCTGACTACAATACCTTTTTGCTGTCTAGAGAGGTCAAACAGATCAGTCTCTGCTTAAAGAGCACAAACATCTGATGTTAAAAAATGGCAGCACTGAGAAACCAGTGAGGGGACATTTTAATCTCCCAAAACATTCTGTCACAGAAATTTATAGTTGTGATACTTCAGCAGAAAGACTTCAAACGGAGGTCCCTCTGTGAAATAGCTAAATTAGAATTCATCAACATTGATTCTGTTCATTTTGGACTTAATTTGGACTCTCTCTCTCTCTCTCTCTCTCTCTCTCTCTCTCTCTCTCTCTCTCTCTCAGTGTTAAATTAGCTCAGCTTAGCTAGAACACTAACATTACAATAGTGACTACTGGTGTCTGTTCCTTGCACACAAAAGAGGATTGGACAATTTTATGCAGGCAAATTTCATCACAGGCTACAAGCCATGATGGATATACCTCTTAGTTCTAGCCGTAGGCTATCTCTAAATGCAAGGGAGTGGCAACAGGATGTCTTGTTTTCTTGTGTGCCCCCCCGGGGGGGCATCTGGTGGCCCACTGTGAGATGCAGGAAGCTGAACTAGATGGACCTTTGACCTGATCCAGCAGGGCTGTTCTTATGTTCTTCCATCTCTGCAAGCAAAATCAAGGGACAGCTCAGTCAGGGATGCATTTTCTCTCCACTCTGATGGAAGGGAGCAAGTGCACAAGAGCTCATCTTAATAGAAGACCAAGTTCTTGGGAAAGAAACTGGTGTGGGCAGACCATGTCCAAACAGCTTGGCTTTAGGTCTAAAGGACCATTGGTTCCCTCCCTTCCCCCAGCTGTTCCCAAATCACCCGTGGCGTAAAATGCCTGCAGCAGGCTCGGAAAGTTGTGGGTAGTAAAAATGTGATGATTTGTCAGGCTAAAGTAGGCTTGATGCAATGAGTGAATCTCACCCACAGGCTGCAGCTGTTTGAGCGGCTTAGATGCAACCCCGTGATCTGGCTAGCAGACTCTGTTCTACCCCAAAGAGACGCTGGCTTGTCTAAATAACCTGGGCAATACCAGCTCAAGACCTTTTTGTCACCTGATACAAAAAAGTAAAAATTCTTCCATACTCCAGCATGTAAATGTTTGTGGTTGTTTTTTTGTGTGGAAAGGGCTTAAGGGGTGAGTGGGCTTGAAATCTTCTGTAGAACATCCCCCAGATCTTACATGTTCTGCATTGATTCACTCCTACCCATCTTGGCAGCTGTTTGGGAACCTTTTTTTAAAGGAGGGTGATCTTGTTGGCTATGTGAGAGTGGTGACATCCCCAGTGCTAAATCAGTGTTCACAAATTAATATCACATATTCAGATCCGAGTAAGGGCAATTCTTTCTGCCTTTGCTTTGAATGGGCAAGCATTTTTGCTCCTTTCGCAAGTTCCATGAACAGTTGCTGAACTGGGAAGTGTATTTTAACAGAGGCAGTGGCATCGCTAAGGGATGCAGGGAGTGCACAGCCCACCAGGTGATGCACTTAGGTGGGAGGGTGGTGACACTGCTAGTGGCCAAAATTGTGAAAATCTCAGTATTTTTGAATAATGCCTTCATGTTGTATATCTTTTGATGTGTGATTTGATGCAGAACACAATGAAACAAACCTTGTTTAAATATCTGTATTGCATCAAAAGCTATGGCCAAATAACCAGAGAAGGAAAACGCAATTGACTTATGTAGCAGAAAGTGGATTCCTTTAACTCAGAACTGACCGATGAAACTGATGGTTCTGAGAGCCAATGAGGAGGTCTTATGACACAGTATGGAACCAATCAGGTGTTAATACGAGTCAGCCCTCATTTCCATGTATCAGAGCTCGTACTAGAACTTTGATTTACTTGTGTGAGTGTCATCAAGTTGGTCACTGGTTTTTTTGTGGGTTACTGATTTGTTGGGTGACCTGTACTGTTCTATTAAAAGAAATAGTGAATGGGGGTGCCACTACCCTAGTGATGCCACTGCATTTAGGCTGTGCATTATATTGTAATTTATTCTGTATGGTCTGATATGGGAGGAGGTCCATCCTGGGGTTGACACAATGAGCTCTCGCACTGGGTGACAGGAACCCTAGTGACGCCTCTTTTGTATTGGCAACCATCAGTCTCGAAAGACTATGGTATCGTGCTCTGAAAGGTGGTTCTGGCACAGCGTCTAGTGTGGCTGAAAAGGCCAATCCGGGAGTGACAATCCCTTCCACACAGCAAGTGCAGTCTGTCCCTGGCCTGTCTCCCTGGCTATGGGCCTTCCTTCTTTGCCTCTTAGCCTCAGACTGTTGGCAAAGTGTCTCTTCAAACTGGGAAAGGCCATGCTGCACAGCCTGCCTCCAAGCGGGCCGCTCAGAGGCCAGGGTTTCCCACTTGTTGAGGTCCATCGCTAAGGCCTTCAGATCCCTCTTGCAGATGTATCGCAGCTGTGGTCTACCTGTAGGGCGCTTTCCTTGCACGAGTTCTCCATAGAGGAGATCCTTTGGGATCCGGCCATCATCCATTCTCACGACATGACCAAGCCAACGCAGGCGTCTCTGTTTCAGCAGTGAATACATGCTAGGGATTCCAGCACGTTCCAGGACTGTGTTGTTTGGAACTTTGTCCTGCCAGGTGATGCCGAGGATGCGTCGGAGGCAGCGCATGTGGAAAGCGCTCAGTTTCCTCTCCTGTTGTGAGCGAAGAGTCCATGACTCGCTGCAGTACAGAAGTGTACTCAGGACGCAAGCTCTGTAGACCTGGATCTTGGTATGTTCCGTCAGCTTCTTGTTGGACCAGACTCTCTTTGTGAGTCTGGAAAACGTGGTAGCTGCTTTACCGATGCGCTTGTTTAGCTCGGTATCGAGAGAAAGAGTGTCGGAGATCGTTGAGCCAAGGTACACAAAGTCATGGACAACCTCCAGTTCATGCTCAGAGATTGTAATGCAGGGAGGTGAGTCCACATCCTGAACCATGACCTGTGTTTTCTTCAGGCTGATTGTCAGTCCAAAATCTTGGCAGGCCTTGCTAAAACGATCCATGAGCTGCTGGAGATCTTTGGCAGAGTGGGTAGTGACAGCTGCATCGTCGGCAAAGAGGAAGTCACGCAGACATTTCAGCTGGACTTTGGATTTTGCTCTGAGTCTGGAGAGGTTGAAGAGCTTTCCGTCTGATCTGGTCTGACGCCTCTATGGATCTGGTCTGACGCCTCTATTCCGTCTAATCTGATCTGACGCCTCTATGGAGGTGATTTTGTGTGTGTGTGTTGAGTGGACCTCAACAGGTGGGAAAGCCTGGCCTCTGAGCGGCCCGCTTGGAGGCAGGCTGTGCAGCATGGCCTTTCCCAGTTTGAAGAGACACTTGGCCAACAGTCTGAGGCAAAGAGGCAAAGAAGGAAGGCCCATAGCCAGGGACAGACTGCACTTGCTCCCAGTGTGGAAGGGACTGTCACTCCCGAATTGGGCTTTTCAGCCACACTAGACGCTGTTCCAGAACCACCTTTCAGAGCGCGATACCAGAGTCTTTCAAGACTGAAGGTTGCCAACATGTGTGTGTGAGAGAGAGAGAGAGAGAGAGAGAGAGAGAAATGGAGCCCCGTCTTGCTTCAACCATAATTAGAGATTGGAATAAGGAGCAGGCAGCCCACCCAGCACTTGCTTCAGGGTGCTTCGTGGCCTGGAAGACACAGTTGAAGGCAATTTTGGGTGGGGGCATAGTCTGAGTCGGAGGTGTTGTGTACTGACTCCACAACCCTGTTTGTGGCAAATGCAACATTTGAATTTAGGGGCAGTTCACAGGTTCTGTGTATCAACCCTGAATCCTTTTAACTTCTTGCTTGTTGCACAATCAAAGGATTAAGCAAAGAAAAAAAGAGGAAGAAACACCCTCCATGTAATGCAGTAAATAAGGAAATACCAGGGTTGTTTTTTCTCTTGTGCAGAAATGGACTGAGGTCAGAGCAAGCCTGAACTACTTGTGACCTGCTGCAATGAATGCAGCCCATCCATCACACGTTCTGACCTGTCCTGTAATTGGTGCCAGGCTGGCAGCTGCAGCCACGGGAGGTTTATCCAGTTCCTGGGAGCCACTGTGAATAACTGGTGTTCAGCGGGATGTGTCACCAGTTGCGAAATTGGGTACGCAGTTTTCTGGTTGATATATAGCTTCCCCCCCCCCATCCATGGATCTGCTATCTCTGAAGGAATTGTGTACTTGCTTTAACCAGTTGCTTTAGGTAGAAAGCTTATAGCAAGACAAGGAGGCAGGCAGCCTACAGCTAGGGGGGACGACTCAGCGAATGTATTTCCTGTTAACATTCGCTGAGTCATCCCCTCTAGCTGCAGACTGCCTGCCTGCTTGTCTTGCTATAAGTATTCTGGTTAAAGCAAGGACACGATTTTTTCACGTCATTGTAAACAACATAAACAATGGTAATGGGCACTGTGGGGGGGGGGAGATGCAGAGATAGGTTTACCCCATATCTGCAGTTTCCTGTATCTGTGGGTGGGCCAGGAATGCATTGCCTGTGGATATGTGGGGGTGCCTATACTGTGACTTGTAGTGGTTATGTTCTAACAGGTGTGGTCAAGCTTTCAGTGAGACTTACTCCTAAGTTAGTGTGCATGGGATGGTAATGTTGATCTCATAAGAACATATGGAGGGCCTTGCAGAAGCAGACAGAACATCCTCTGGCCCTCCCCCCACTCTTGTCTTCTACAGTGGCCAGCCAGGTGTCGCTCGGACCACTGCGTGCAGGTCATCGCTCTCTCCTGCCATGGTCCCACAGGGAGCTGTTATTCAGAGTTGTGCCACCCCTGGGTAGGGAGGCTTCTTACAGCCATCGTGGCTCAAAGCCACTTAGAGGGTCCACCCTCTTTCAGTGTGTCTCATCCCCTTTGAAAGCCACATAATATAGTGGTCATTGCCCCATTGCTCTTGCAGTAGTGCACGAATGCATGAATGAATGAAGTGTTATGTGAAGATGCCTTTTCTTTTCCCTGCTTCGCACTGATTGCCAATCGGTTTAATTGGATGACCCTGGGCCAGTGAAGTGTGATGAAGAAGTGAATGGCTGGGGAGGCGTATGCTGTGGCGCCGCAAGGCATTCTGGGGGTTACCTGGAAGTCGTAGCACCTGTGCAATCGCAGCAGAGACTGAGCTCCTGCTGCTGAGATTTAGTCTCTTCCTGTACAGTAACAAGCATGTGCCTGTCACTATACAAGGAGAGAGTAGAGCTTGTGGCAGAGACAACTCAGAGTCCCCTGTGATTGTGCATGCATCCATGCAATTTCAGCATGGTTGCACAGCCACAGGAGAGGCTGAGCTGTTGCCTGTGCAAGCTGTAGTCTCTCCCTGTATAGTAACAGGTATGCAAGGCTATTTTTATTGGAGTAGGAAAGGACAGGGGAGGCTCTGCCTCCCCTGACCTCACATCCCTGACCTGGACTCTACTGTTATGGGAGAGGTTGCTCATGGTTTCTTAGGGGTCAGGTGCTTTGCTCATGCTCAAAAGCACCCACATTTTTGACTCCATGTGTTCCAAAACAGAATACAAGGGTTGTGATTGAGCCTTAAGGGTATGTCTCTGTAAAAGCCTGGCTTGGTTTATGCATTGCCCCCAAAGAGCAATTAAACGCATTAAAATCATGTGCCCTTGTAGGTAAAGGTAAAGATTTAGCGCCCTGGGCTAAATAAATAAATAAATCTGGATCAAGCTACCAAGCCACAGTTATCCAAACTTTGAACATGCTCAGTTAACAAGGCCTCTGAGACCATATCTTGGCAGAAACAAAGCACGCATACCACCATTTTATTCTGTAAGTTGACACTGCTCTTTTGTTTTGTTGGCAAGGAAAAAAAAAAGTTGTCATGTTTTGTGCTTTGAAGACACAGCACAAAGGATCTTGATGAGTTTTTGTACGTGTGAGAAACGTCTCGCTGGAATTTTTGTTCAAGTTGTGTCTAACAGAACTTCTGTCTCGACCGTCCTCTTGCTGTATCAACGAGATTACAGCTACAATTCTCTGTCTTTCGCATCTCTTGTGTTTGCCCGGAAGCGCACAGCTTGACACTGTGGCATGATGCTGGAGACAGTCCTTGTTTTCACAGGGCTGGCAGTCGGGTTTGACAAAGAGATATTTAAAGAAAACCAGAGTTTTGTGCAAGTTTGTGGAGTTTTGTCAAGTCCTGGTGTCACCTGAACCCAGCCCAGGTGGCCAGGAGTTCCCTGGGCACAAGGGTCTCCTCGGGAGTCAAGGCCTACTCGGGAGTAAGCCCCGAGTGTCAGCAGGACTGGGGGACCGTGCCGGACACCTACACAGGAACAGCTGGGAGCAGGAAGACACGTGGGCCGGAAGGGTGGGGTTAGGCAGACCTGAAGTAAGCCTCATAAGGGAGCTGGAGGGGGAAGAAGGAGGTCGCTCCTCTCCGGAAGGGTGAAAGGTCAGAGGGAAACCAGTGGGAGAAGGCGACCCAGGCCAAAGGGAAAGGAGTAAGGCCTCCTTAGGAAGGGGGCTACGGGCATCTCCGGAGAGAGGAGTCCCGGGCAGAGACTTCCCTGCCCCCGGGCCTGCCCAGACCCAGAGAGCATACCCTGGAGAAAGGTGGTTGTTGAGAGGGACGCTCGACACCAACCACAACCTAGGGGGACTAAGGGAGAAGGGAGCAAACAGCAAGGTACCATGGGCCCTCCCAAGGCCGGCCAGCCTGACCCCAGACTGCCGGGGCAGTGCCCTCTAGAGCCCGGGCGCAGGGCTGAGGGACTCGGGCCGGGAGGCCAGGACTACAAGCTCCAAAGAACCGGAAGGCCCGGGGCCTGAGCCGCTCCGATGACGACGACACCAGTCAGCCTAGAGTGAGGGGGGCCGTGAAGTAACGAGCCCCCATGAATGTAAAGAGGTTGACTCAATTAAACCGCTTGTGTAAAGCTGCCCTACCTGCGTCCCGTGCGTTAATTCACCGCCGACCACCGCGCCTAGACCGGGTAAACCCCTTGCGCTCGGTACAGACCCCAGGACAGAGGCCTCCTCCCGCCATGGACGTTACACCTGGCCACAGAGAGCCCAGCTTAATCCTTCATTCTTACTGCCCAGCTCCCCAGCACTGCAAGACGAAAGCGCACTTTCTGCCAAGGACTCCACAGTTGGGCACAGCCCAGTTGGACCAGAAGAATTCTCTGTACCGCCATCAAGCTGGCTGTTGCTTGTAGCAACAGCACTGCAGCCAACAAAGAAAATTGGGCAGAGCAGAAAGAGAGGATGGCTGACTCGGTTGTACTGAGAGATTTGCATGACCTCAAGGCAGCATTTTTCAATCTCACACAGAGAAGGCACTAAAATTGTCAAGACGTACAGTCGGTTTTGGGACAATTGACAAGGCACACCGTGCTGCTGGTGGGGGGGGCTCACGTCTCCCAGTGGCCCTACTAATATATGACCCTCTCCGCAAACTCCCTTGGCATATCTGTGGGCCATTTGCAGCCATGGCAAATGGACCATTTGACCATTTGCCATGGCACAGTGCTTGAAAATCGCTGCCACCAAATGTATGGCCACTCTGCTTCATTTCGGGACCCAGAGGAGGTGCCGGTGCCATCCTGGCTGTCTGTGCAGGAGCAAAATCCCATGTATGAACACGAAACTCCTTCCCCTCAATTACTGAACTTCAGAGCGGAAACTTTCTGGGACGGTGGAGCTGTGAAGGATCTTGCCCTGCAAGGAACAGAAACCCCACCACACACACATTCTCTCTCCTCCTCCACATAGTCCATGTTCTCAACCGGTCAGGTGTTCTTTCATCTCCTTGGTTACCTGTTCCTGCCAGCAGAGGAAGAGGGATAGACAATTCACTACTACAGGCAATTACCCTAAAGACAGAGCCACCGAACCCCGGATAGTTTTTGGGCAATTTTCAACCACTGTGCTTCAAACTCCTGGTTCCACCAGTTGAAAACCATAGCCTTAGGCTGCAATCCTATACATGCTTTCTTGAGAATAAGCCCCACTAAACACAGAGAGACTTACTGCTGAGAAGACATGCCTAGGATTGCATTGGTAGAGTACTTTTTGGGGGGGGAGGGGTTATACTAGCTAGTTCCTAACCAGATGCAAACAGGAGCTGGGATTCAGTGCTCTTTATTTATTTTAATGTGCTCAGTGTGCAGGGAGGTGGAGTATGCAAGGATTATGACTTCTAGGCACATTTGAACATTGGCAACTCTCAGTTTAGAAATCAGATCACCAACCAGAGGCACTACTATTAAGTTAGAATGCTGTGGGCGCTTGATGGTTCCAGGTGGCAGCTGGCTCACACAACCCACGAGACTTTGTGCGTACACATGCATGCAGAAAGAAGGCTCTGGAACAGTGTGACCAGCTTAAAATCCAGCTGGGATGGATGAGATGATGATGCTTGCATAATTTCAGCATTTCTCAGACTGTGAGTTGAGGCCCATTAAGTGGGTCGCAAGCCGGTTTCAGGTGGATCTCATAGCACATAGCTCAGCTGCCGCTGAAAATACAGGGTCCAGAGCTGTTGGGCGGGGGGGGGGGGCTCCTGGGGGGGATAGAGTCCTGGCGCTTTGCCCTGAATAGGTGGGAAAATGGGATGCAGGAAAGTGGGGGAGGGCTGTGCGATTGAAGAAGGACCCACCTTCTACTTAGACTTTTGAATTCCGAGCCATGCAAAATAACAGAATGAG
This sequence comes from Tiliqua scincoides, assembly GCF_035046505.1. NCBI lineage: Eukaryota > Metazoa > Chordata > Lepidosauria > Squamata > Scincidae > Tiliqua > Tiliqua scincoides. Next base: position 7,122,884 of record NC_089834.1, read on the forward strand.
CACACCGTGTCATGGGACCGTTGGCTGATTTTTGGCTTAGGTTTGAAGCCTAAATTGATGGTATCACTTCTGGCCATGTAATAAATTGGATGACACCCAAATCCCATGAGGATTTGAGATCCAAGATGGCAGTACTCCAGAGAACAGGTAGGCTGGGCCATCAGGGACATCCCATGATCCCCTGTTGAGTGTGTCATGATGCCCTACAGCTGTGGTTCCCAAACTTTTTTGGCTGACATCTCGTTTGACCTGATGGGCCACTGGCTGCGGCTCCCCTTTAGAGCTACGATCCTATACATTGAGTAGGGTGGTGAGTTTTTGCTGGGGATTCCATGGCTCCCCTGGCTGGTTTCAGCAGTTGCCTAGGGAGCCATGGCTCAGTTTGGGAATCAATGCCCTAAGGCAGGGGTGTCCAATGTTTTTGGCAGGAGGGCCACATCAGCTCTCTGACACCATGTCGGGGGCCAGGGAAAAAAAGAATTAATTTACATTTTGAATGTGGTGGTTCTTGAAAGAGAGAACCTTCTTTCAATTTGTAAAAATCCCTGCGTGGATTTAATAAGCCTGCCTGTGTAAACCGCCTTGAATAAAGTCTTGAATAAAGACCAAGAAAGGCGGTATATAAATACTGTATATTATTATTATTATATATATTTAAAATTTGAATAAATTTACATATGTTTACATAAGTGAATATATTAAAGATAAACTTATATGAATGAATGAAGGTCTTGCTATAGCTCAAGGCCTGTACAAGGCCTTGCACAAAGCAAGGCTGGCCTTTTCTTTGCTGCCGCTACTGCATCACAGACATGAAAAAGCAAGCAGTGGAGGGAGCCCTCATCCCACAGCTCATGCGAGAGGTCAAATAGTCATCCTCACTCTGAGAGCAGTTGCGTCGGGCCAGTGCGGGCTTCAACAAACCTCCGGAGGGCCAGAGGCTCATTGGAGACTGGGGGTTCCCTGAGGGCCGCATTGAGAGGTCTTGAGGGCCGCAAGTGGCCCCAGGGCCAGGGTTTGGGCACCCCTGCCCTAAGGTGTCGTGATGCACGCTTTGGGAACCCCTGGTGTAGACAAAAGAAGAAGCATTATGACCAAAATAGAAGCCTCTCACCTCAGCGAAGACCATTAAACCGTTTCACATACTGGATCGACCACCAGGCACAGGGGCACTGACAGAGTGTCGTATTGTGCTTTAGCTAGTGCAAGAGCAACTCTCTAGCCAGGGCTGCGTTGCATTTGAAAAGAAAGGAGAGGTCGCGCTGGCTGTAGCAATTTTCAGTCCCTTTGTTTCTGCTTGGTGCATTTGTACCACTTCCTGTCAATTTCATGCCCAGCAGTTGGTATGAAGCAGATAAGCTTGGAGGATGCAGACCGAATCCTTGCCCGAAAATCTGGTAGAAGTTGATTTGTTCTCCATTAACGCTACTGGGAAAGAACCCATCAGCCAGCCTGTCTGTAGCGAACGGAGAGCATGGCTTACAAGTGCTGTTTTTGCTGGTGCCGTCTCATCTCTAAGCATGTTTCTTAATGCCAGGTAGCCTTGTTCCCTACCCTTCCACCCCCCCAAAAACTTTCAATGTAGCGATCAAAAGACAGTTTCCTTCCAGCATTCTCTGTCTTGATTAGGTTAGAGAATCTCCTCAATATTGTGGCAATTTTTTTTTCCAGGCCACATGATAAATGTCATTGATTGTTTGAAACTGATTAGCCAGGGGTGCTATTCTTGGCTTAATACAACAATCTAATACTCTTGGCTGGAGCTGAATGGGAGTTACTCAGCTGTGAATTTCCCAATGACACACTGGATTGAGCCTTGGCATTGTGTGACTTGTTAGAATGAAGGGGATTTACTGGAATATGGCAAAAAGACAAAACCTTCCTGGCAGAGGAGGGGAAAGAGAGCTTTGATTTTGTGTGTGTGTGTGTGTGTGTGTGTGTGTGTGTGTGTGTGTGTGTGTGTGTGTGTGTGTGTTTTAATTAATAGGAAATGTTGTGTTCCCATGTGTTAATATAAGCCCCTCGGTAATCATTTTCCAAATGTTTGTGTGTAATGAAAACTATTTTTTAAAGATGCAGTTGCATATTTTTTATCTCCAATGAATAAGCCATGATGGGTGTGTGCAACCTCCTGGAAGTAGCCCCACACCCTAAAATGTAGGGAGAGTTAAAACAGACAAAAGAAAATGTTTCTTTACCCAGCCTGTAATTAGTCTGTGGAACTCCTTGCCACAGGATGTGGTGATGGCACCTGGCCTAGATGCCTTTAAAGGGGGATTGGGCAGATTGATGGAGGAAAAGGCCATCACAGGTTACAAACCATGGCAGGTAAGTGCAACCTCCTGATTCTAGAAGTAGGCTGTTTCAGACTGCCAGGTGCAAGGGAGTGGCAACAGTTATGCAGGAATCTTGTGGTCTTGTGCTCCCCAAGGCATCTGGTGGGCCACTGTGAGATACAGGAAGCTGGACTAGATGGTCCTGTGGCCTGATCCAGCAGGGTTCTTCTGATGTTCACAATTATTCAGTTTGGGCTGCAATCCTAACCACACTTTCTTGAGAGTAAGCCCCATTGAACAAAATAGGACTTACTTCTGAGTAGATCTGGTTAGGATTGTGCCCATAGTCAAACAGTGTGAGATGTGTAGGGGGATGGGTGGTAGCCTCTTCTCCTAACATCTTGACACATTTTTCAAAACATGAAAATGAGGAATTAGGCCAAACTGTCCCTAGATCTCCAGGCAGATAAAGTAGGAGTTGTTTATGTCTGCAAAAAAGATACACAAAATAATCTGATGTTCTGATTAGCACTGATATAAATTCAGGGCAGGTTTTGACCTTAGTGTGGATTACTTGAGCTTTGATGTGCTGTGGTTTGATCCTTCATTTTCGTCCCCTCACCCTCTCCTTGATGTTATTTTTCTAGTGTAGTTTAATTTAGGTTAATTTCCCAGCTCCTTGACATGCTGATTTATGCCTTCCCCCTTTTCCTTCCTCTGCCCTGCCACAGCCTCTGATTGCTAAGAGTTGGTATGAATGAGATCAGAGATTTCCTGCGGTTCTTTGGAAGCACGCCAGCCAGATCTCTTATTCTTGAGGTGGACGGATGCTCTTCGTTCGTGAGGACAGTGGGGGCTTTGTAGACCTATTCCAGTGCTTTTTCTTTTAATGACCCAGTCCTTACACAGTTTGAATTTGGACACAGGCCAGTAACTACTAGTTTCTCTTCCTCCATGAATTTAAGATGGTATGCAGAGGAAATGTACTGTATTCTTGTATTCCTTGGTGGTTGTACAGAACCCTAATAGCAGTTTTACCTCTAGGTATCTACAGAAAAATGTACAGTGGGCTCTTGGTATCCACAGAGGATCCATTCCAGGACACCCCTGCCCCCGCATTGATACCAGGTTCTGCAGATTAAATCCATGGTTGGGCCTCAGAACACCTCCTGGACGCAACCGGAAGGCACTTCTGGTCGTGTGCCGGAAGTCCTTCGAGGCCGTCCAGCCATGGACTTGGCTTCCATGGATACTGAAACCCACGGACGCCAAGCCCTTGGATAATGAGGAACCCACTTTACCTTTAAGAAGAAGCCATAAGCAATTCACCAGACATTTTAGAGATTCCTATAAAGCTAGCCCTTATATAAGGGCAGTGTCACGTCTCTGCTCATTTGGCCTTTTGAAGCATATTTCTGTACGTTCCTCTTGGGTTCCTCCTCATAAGAGGAGGTCTAGTTGAAGCAATGAACAGGTCTGGTCTTGGTCTGGTTGGAACAATGGTGAATTTAAGAGAATAATTCAGCTCTTGTTGCTTGAGGTAGTCACAGAGAGCAAGCCACTGAATAAATGAAGCAAAGCATGGAAAGTGCTGTGTTTAACAAAAATGTCCCACTAAACTTTCTGTGAACCTGCTGACTTCAACTTTTCCTCCTGGTTTTATTTTCCTACCTTGTTTTGCATATTTGTTCTCATTTCCTCTCCCTTTAAGCTCAGCAAATAATCATTGACCTTGTCTCTATGTAATGGGGTCCGCTCCCAAAAAATGAGCCACTCTTTTCTAGAATATGCTGGGTAGGTTTGCACTTTGCTTGGAAACATAGCAATATGGTCACAAGCTCCTTAGTCAATATGGTCTTGTCCTGAAGCTCACCTGGGGCCTGTTGTGGATATGTCACCAAGGACCTCCTTGCTTGTCTCCTAGCTCCCACTAAACAGCTGTTCTACAGCTCATCTCCAGCTGGTTGGGAAGAATAAGGCCCTCGGTCTTCCATCTTGGTCCTTGTGTAGACTACATTGGGCAATAGCAATCAAGGTTTGAGAAGCACTTCTGTGAGCTGCCTCTTGATAGGGCTTGTCGACCCAGCAGGAAGCAAGGACCCTGTTGTGATTTTGATGAAAGAGCTGTGAAAGAGCTGTTGAAAGAGCTGTTGGGCAAACATAAGAAGAGCCCTGCCGGTTCAGACCAAGGGCCCATCTAGTCCAGCTTCCTGTATTTCACAGCGGCCCACCTGATGCCTCTGGGAGCTCTCAAGTATCCTGTTGCCCTCCCTTGCATGCCTCTGGGAGCTCTCAAGTATCCTGTTGCCCTCCCTTGCATCTGGCATTCAGAGCTAGGCTACTTATAAAACCAGGAGGTTGCACCTACCCGTCATGGCATGTGTCACCTGTGATGGGCTTTTCCTCCAATGATCTGTTCAATCTCCCTTTCAGGGCATCTAGGCCAGACACCACCTCCACATCCTGTGGCAAGGAGTTCCACAGGTTAACAGAGCCTTTTTTTTCCCCCTCTTCTCTCTCTCCCGCCACTCAAATTTAGTGGATGTCTCCTGGTTCTGGTGTTGTGTGAGAGGGAAAAGAGAGGGAAGAAAGCATTGTAGAAGCCGTATGTTAGTGCTCAGTTTGGTCTCAGATGCCTGGTAAAGATGAGGACAGAGATGCACAGGTAGAATTTTAAAAGATAAACAGCTGCAGTGCTGAAAGGGCAGCTTGCTAACACTGAGGATTACAGAAAAGCAGGCAAGGTAAATCCAGGGCAGAATTTGCCTGCAGGAGGAGGACAGAGTGTTAGGGCGCCCCCCCCACAGCTATTCTACTGATACGCCAAGGGAGAACTTTGGAAAGGAGGGTGGGAACCCAAGAGTGCACAGAAGAAAGGCTGATGAAACTGTGTCCATTCAAGAAGCTGGGATTTTTCCATTCCTCTGCAAAGAAAATTATGGCGAGCGTTAATGAATTTTGCATGTAAATCCCTGAGCATCTAATCCCTCCGATATGAGAAAGCTGAGCAAAAATTTTGCATTCTGAACAAAAGGCATCTCCAGCGATACGCGGCATCTGTGTTCAGCATTTCTGAAATTGCTTACAAATGAATTCCAGTGGGAAGCTGTTCTAATTCTTTGCCCCCTCTCTCCCTCCCTGTTCTGGGATCTTCTCATTTTTAAAAATCCAGCAATTCTCCTCCCCCAAATAATTGCCCTTCCCCCCCCCCTTTTGCACACATGTAATGTTAATTGTTAACAGGTCACAGAGCATAGAATGTTGTTAAGCTGGGGGTGAAGAAGAGACACTCCCCGGAGATTTTGGTCAATTAGGCAGAAAGTTGGTTAGGCCAAGCTTGGCAGAGATATTTCTTATTTAAGCATAGCTTGGGTGTGGCAGCCCTTATGGGTGGAATGGCAGAACCCTGCATGTTTTCATTCAAGCAAACACATGCACACTCAGACCTAAAATCAGATCAAAGGGGAAGGGAGGGAAGACAAACCCAGCAGGGTTGTTGTGAAATCAGACAGGTGGTCCCTGCCCAATAGGCAAAACCCTTTTCAAGTCCTCTTTTATTTGGGGGGGGGGGAAGGCAACTGTCCTTATTCTTCCCAGGATATAGCCCTTCTCGGTGGCTGGTAGTCTCCCTTTTGCTTCTTTGCAAACTGCGAACCTCTGTGGGTCAAACAGCAATGCCTTGACTTTCATCCACTTGACTCTCATTGCCTTGCTCTATCAGCCACTTCCAACTACAATCACATTCCAAATTTTGTCCACTTGCTCTCCTCTTTCATCCGATTCCATCCAACCTTCCATGATGTTGGTCAATGTTTTTATGTTTATTTTTCTTTTATTTAGGTTTTGCATGTGTTATAGAGTTAGTTATTTACTTTTTCACTGACCAAAATAAATGTGCAAGCTAAATAAGATTATGCTTTGACATTCATCTATTTTTGACTTTCATCCATGCCCTGGTCCCTAACCAGATGAAACTGCTGGGTGTGGCTGTTCTTTCTTTCTTTCTTTCTTTCTTTCTTTCTTTCTTTCTTTCTTTCTTTCTTTCTTTCTTTCTTTCTTTCTTTCTTTCTTTCTTTCTTTCTTTCTTTCTTTCTTTCTTTCTTTCTTTCTTTCTTTCTTTCTTTCTCTCTCTCTCTCTCTCTCTCTCTCTCTCTCTCTCTCTCTCTCTCTTTTCTTCTTCTCTCTCTCTCCCTCCCTCCCTCCCTCCCTGTTTGTTTACTCAATCAAGAGCCAGAAGTGATTGAGACATACAAAATTATGCAGGGGATGGATAGGCGGATGTTCTTTTCCTCCTCATGCAACACCAGAACTAGGGGATGTCCACTAAAATTGAGTGTCTGAGAGAATTAGAACAGACAAAAGAAAATATTTCTTTACCCAGCATGTCATTAGTCTGTGGAACTCCTTGCTGCTGGATGTGGTAATGGTGTCTGACTTAGATGCCTTGAAAAGGGAATTGGACAGATTTCTGGAGGAAAAGTCCATCACAGGTTGCAAGCCGTGATGGGTATTTGCAACCTCCTGTTTTTAGAAGTAGGCTATCTCTGAATGTCAGATGCAAGGGATTGGCAACAGGATACAGGCTCTTGTTATCTTGTGCAGTCCCTGAGGCATCTGGTGGGCCAATGTGAGATACAGGAAGCTGGACTAGATGAGCTTTTGGGCCTGATCCAGCAGGGCTGTTCTGATCTTCTTAAGTATGTTTGTTGGAAGTGGCATCAACCAAAGGCCCACACTTAGTGGAGGATCCACTTTTGGGGCCGACCACCTCCCAATGCACCCCTGAGCTAGTGGAGAACTGGTGGCACCATGTGGGGACCAGTGCAGAGCTGTGCCCTAGGAGCTCCAGCAGCCTAGCTCTGGAACCAGCAGCCTAGACTGGGAACCTCTGATTCCTTCCCTAGACCCACCTCTAACCAAAGTCTAAAATAACAGGTGCTGCTTGCGGTGGGTAGGTTAAGTGGGGGGGCGGTTAAGTAGGGCAGAGCAAAGGTGCCTCCGAAATGTGCATAGCACTGAGGCTGTAATTCATCAGCAGTCCCTTTTGATGAGCATCAAACATTTTTTTCCCCACTAAAAGGAGAAGGATTATATTAAAGAGAGACACTCCATAAATGTAAACCCGCGCACAGAAGTGAAAATGCAGCACTTTCCTCTTTGAAATGTGGCCTGTGACAGTGTCATAGCTTGGGGGTGTTTTAATATTCAAGTCAGCAGGCAGCGGAGTGTGTCGCCGAAACAGTGTGGGGTTTAATCCAATCGAAAACCGCCTTTTCCCTTCTCCCCCTCCCTGATTATTGTTGGCCCCCAAAAGTCTGATGCTACCTAATTCTGTTATACGCCTCCAGGATAAATAGGCGACTGTTGCTTTTCACACATTTGGATTTCAGAGTGTGTTCGTCTGGGGGTGGGAGAGTTTTGCAGTGAAGGCGTTCAGTGGCGGAGGAATGGAGGAGAACGGGAGTTTTGAGATTGCGGTATGTCTGCAGCACTTAGACCGTGTGGTTTTTAGGTGATTGCCGCTGTTCTCCGTTCCCTCCCGTCCCCACCAAAATCTGGAATCGTGATTGGGAGAGCCAGTCAAAGTGTTTTTAGGCAGGCACATGGTACAGCCCTCACAAGAGTATGCTACTTGCTAATACCCAGTGATGTGCTCAAGTCTCGAACCCCAAGTCTCAAGTCTTTGTGTAAATTCTCGAGTTGAGTCTCGAGTCTCTGCCCCAAAGCCTTTGATAGCTGCTGATCAGCTGGGCGGCAGGAGAAGGCACTTCTGGATGCCAGATCCATACCACCTTAGCTGATTGGTTGCAGTCAATGCTGGGCAGATATCCTGCAGCTCCAGGCTGCGTGTGGCTTTGATCAATTGCAGCCAGTCAACTGGGCAGTGGGATCAGGGTGCCTACTCCTTGCTCCCCAGCTGATTGGCGACAATAAAAAAAAAGTAGGCAAGAACACACGCACTGTACACTCCTAGCAGAAAATGGCTTCAAGTCCCTAGCTGAATTGCAGGTCCCCTGCTTCAAGTTTTAAGCTGAGCCCAAGCCTTGGATGGATGTGACTTAAGCCTGACTTAAAACCGAGTTGTGGACTCAAGTGCCCACCCCTGCTAATACCTATGGAGGAATCAGAAGCATGTTAGAAGTTGGTCTCACTTCAACAGTTCTGTCCTTTGAGATTTTGATGTAGGAACATGTTCAGCCGTGTATGTTCTGATGTGATACTGATTGAGAATGGTGTTTGGTACCTCTGCTAACACTCAGCTAACTTTTGAGCCTTGGTCCCAATAATACTGTAGTCATGAGCTGTGTTCATGCAAATAATGTTGTTAGTGTAGTGTTCCCTCTTTCGGAATGGGCAAAGAAGCATAGGAGCATGTACCCTTTGCATAGGGGAGTGTTGTAAAATCTGTTTATGAGCCATATGCCAGCTTCCCTAGTGGCCGCTGGCCATGAATGCTGATGCAGAGGCGGTCAAGGTCAACTGGGAAATGCAGGTCATGTTTACTTGCATGGCTGAGACCTATTTTCTGTGTGGGATCAGCAAGGAGGGGGGAAGGACAGTCTAAGACCAGCCAAAGCTTTACAGTGGCAACTTTTGGCAGCTACAAGGTGCCAGTGGCTTGTTGGCCCAGTAGCCAGTTACAGAAGCTACAAGGTTCAGTTGCTTTGAGGGTCCTGATCCTGTTTCCAGCGCTGTTTTCTGTACTTATGCCTGTCCTGTTCCCAGGCAGCCTGGCACAGCTGTGGGCTACTCAAATCTGTTCCACCTCTTGAGGTGCACAGATCCGAGTAGCCCAGTTGGGGCTGCCGCCATTTTACCTGGGGTAAGGGGAAATGATTCCTCTTGTCCCAGTCTGCACCACTTTGGGCCCCAACCTTACACTGGATATCGGGCAGGCCAACCTACCTCCCATCACAAATTAAGATTGCGCTGTTAGTTGTGTAGCCGCCCCCACTACCTGCCATTGACTTGGGGGAGAAAATGCACCAGAGAAAAAGATACTTGAATATTTGTCTCCCTATTTTAGCAAGGCATCCATGAAAGGTTGGTTGGCGACCTTCAGTCTTGAAAGACTATGGCATAAGCCTACAGCACCCGGTATTCCCAGGCGGTCTCCCATCCAAGTACTAACCAGGCCTGACCCTGCTTAGCTTCCGAGATCAGACGAGATCAGACATGCACATGCCCGATCTTGTCTGATCTCGGAAGCTAAGCAGAGTCAGGCCTGGTTAGTACTTGGATGGGAGACTGCCTGGGAATACCGGGTGCTGTAGGCTTCTACCATAGTCTTTTGAGACTGAAGGTTGCCAACCATCTCCCTATACTGAACACTATCTCCTGATCTTGTCTGATCTTGGAAGCTAAGCAGGGTCAGGCCTGGTTAGTACTTGGATGGGAGACCGCCTGGGAATACCGGGTGCTGTAGGCTTCTACCATAGTCTTTCCAGACTGAAGGTTGCCAACCATCCATGAAAGGGGAGGGGCACAAAATAGGGACAGTGAGTTACCTGCCTTTTTTTCTTCAGTGCCTCTAATTGTTCTGGCTTTATCTTGCCCCTGCATGGGGGAGAGGAAGTTCACTCCATTGTCCACATTCTTAGAACTCCCATAAAACGTCAGCCTCCCTTTGCGTAAAGGTTCAGCAATTGCCAGGCATTCCCCTTCGCTCTTCTTGCCATTGCTGTTATAACTTTCTCTCGCCTCCCCCATAAATCCCCACATTAGCATCCTTTGTGCCCGTTGAAGGTAACAATCCGCGTCGTCTCAGGTGTTCGATAAAGTGCTGAGAGTAAATTGCTCTGTGTAGTAAACACGGAGAATTTAAAACAAACATCATTGCTCTCGTAATGTCCATGTTGATTACCTGAGGGCAAGGATGCAAAGAGAGACTATTTGTTAGGTGTAAAGAAGGGAATGTTACAAGCGCGTTCAGGTATTGGTAATAGTAATTTCTTTATTGTAAATGGAGGATTTGCTCGCAGATTTCTTTAAGCATCACCAACTGCTGAGTAGGATGGAATACTTAGGTGCAATTTTAAGACCTTTGCAGCCCTTTCCAAGAGTTGGAAGCCTTACTGGTTGGGGCAGTTAAATTTTATTTATAGAGGTTTTTTTTTTCACATTTATATACCACCCTTCCTCCAAGGTGCTCAGGGTGGTGTACGTGGTTCCTCCTTTCCTTTTGTCCTTGCAACAACCCTGTGAGGTCGGTGAAGCTGAGATAGAGTGACTGGCCCAAGGTCACCCAGGAAGCATCATGCGGAGTCTTGGATCTTCCAGGTCTCGTTCATAAGAACAACATAAGAACAGCCCCACTGGATCAGGCCATAGGCCCATCTAGTCCAGCTTCCTGTATCTCTCAGCGGCCCACCAAATGCCCCAGGGAGCACACCTGATAACAAGAGACCTGCATCCTGGTGCCCTCCCTTGCATCTGGCATTCTGACATAGCCCATTTCTAAAATCAGGACTACATAGTCCATTTCTAAAATCCAACTAGACGCTGAGTAAAGAAATATTTTCTTTTGTCTGTTCTAACTCTCCCAGACAAAAGAAAATATTTCTTTACTTAGCGTGTGGTTGGTCTGTGGAACTCTTTGCCACAGGATGTGGTGATGGCGACTGGCCTGGACGCCTTTAAAAGGGGATTGGACAAGTTTCTGGAGGAAAAGTTCCAGAACCACTTCTCCACCCTGGCTCTTGTTGGTACAACTATCTTTTATGTACCATCTTCAGAATTTATTTCAAATGAGGAGAGCAACATACATTCTGGAAACTGATCGTGAGAACTATGGCTACAGTACATTTTGTGTTTATGGAATAATAATAATAATACAGGCATTTATATACCGCCTTTCTTGGTCGTCAGATTTCTCCTCAGACTTTAATTCAAGGCGGTTTACGCAGGCAGGCTGTTTAAATCCCCGTAGGGATTTTTACAATTTACAAAAGGTTCTATCTTTCAAGAACTACACAACATTTCAGATGGAACTTTTGCGGTCTGTTATCACTTTCTGGCCTCCTCCCACACAGGCTGACAAGCAGCTCCTTCCAAAGAGCAGGTGGAATAACTCGGCTCAGCTTGTCAGCTGCTTCAAGGTCTTGCCATTCATGGTGCCAGCAGCCTCAAACTGGCAACCTTCAGATGTTATCTTCAGGCAGATGGAGGCTCAACCCTCCATCAGACCAGACCTCCATCAGACCAGACCTCCTGCCGGAATCATGGGTCTAGTTCTCATTGAGGTGGTAAATCTGTTTTTATCTCAGACTGTGGGTATGAGCTCAATGAATGAAATACTCCTTTTTTTATACCCTTCCCCAAAACCTGCACATGGAACACTAGCACATCAAGGATAAGGTTGAACTGGAATTCCCTAGTTATATTGGAATATATCTGGGATATATTCTATATTCTGGGATCTCAGAACCATGCCAGCCACATGTAAAGTGAGAAGCATTTCATCATGTAATCCCCAGCTTGCATTTTGAAGGATTCCAGTGTAGCCATAGGTTTAGTGCCTCTGTGAAAACTACATCCTTAGAATGCTGAACATCCTTGTATGTTTCTAATGCCATGGATTAAGAAATAAATACTCATTGCTAAGGTCGTTGAAAATATTTTCATTTGCATTTTATAAAAGTTTTTATAAAAGTTTTTTTTGGGGGGAGGGAATAATAGAGAATAGGAGTTGTTACTATACCAGCACAATTTATACTGTGGAAAATATGGAGTTTGGACAGATATGGTATATATTCTAAGGCATTCATGGTGGGTACTCTTAGTGTTGCAATAACAACTGTTCAGGCTTATGGGCCACAGTCTGTGAAGATTTTCATTTCCTGATGTTTAGCCCACAGCTCTGGCCTAGATCAGTGTTTCTCAAACTGTGGGTCAGGACCCACTAGGTGGGTTGCGAACCAATTTCAGGTGGGTCTCCATTCATTTCAGTATTTTATTTTTAATATATTAGACTTGATGCTACCATGGTATGTGACTGCATTTGGGGGAATGTTACAGATCAATACTTTTAACAGGCTACTATGTACTTGTTTTGAACAATGATAGTCAATGGGACTTACTCCTGGGTAAGTGTAAGTAGGATTACTGTCTAGGATTGTTAAAAATTTTCCTGCTTGATGATGTCTCTTCCAGCCATAACATCACTTCCAGATTAATGACATCAATTCCGGTGGGTCCCAACAGATTGTCGTTCTAAAAAGTGGGTCCCAGTGCTGAAAAGTTTGAGAACCACTGGCCTAGTTGCTGTTCAAAGGGGTTTGGACAGATTTATGGAGGAAAAGTCCATCACAGGCTACAAGCCATGATGAGTACGTGCAGCCTTCTTGCTTGAGCAGTAGGCTACCTCAGAATGCCTGGTGCAAGGGAGTGGGAACAAGATGCAGGTATCTTGTTGTCCTGTGTGATCCTTGAGGCACCTTGTGGGCCACTGTGAGATACAGGAAACTAGAGTACATGGGCCTTTGGCCTGATCCAACAGGGTTCTTCTTAAGTGAGGAATAGTCAGGTGAAACCCAGGTGCATCCCCTGAACAGGTATGCAACTGGTCAGTAGCTGGAGGTCTGGTCTAGAGGGTAGAGCCTCCATTTGCCTGAAGATAACATCCACAGGTCGCCAGTTCGAGGCCACCGGCACTGTGCGACCTTGAAGCAGCTGACAAGCTGAGCCAAGTTATTCCATCTGCTCTGAGCGTGGGAGGATGGAGGCCAGAATGCGATACCACATCAGAAAGAAACATCTGAATGTTGTGGTTTCTTGAAAGATAGAACCTTCTTTCAAATTGTAAAAATCCCTACGGGGATTTAATTAGCCTGCCTATGTAAACCGCCTTGAATAAAGTCCGAGGAGAAATCTGAGGACCAAGAAAGGCGGTATAGAAATACCTGTATTATTATTATTATTATTATTATTATTATTAGCTGGAATGGGAGACCACGGAAGAGCAGGATATACAAATGATAACTATTTGTGTGTTGTTTTATTTAAAAATTCAAATTAAATGCAATTTAAGTGCAACATTCTAAGTGTGTTTACTCTAAAGAAAGTCCAGTTGAATTCATGGGCCTTACTCCCTAGTAAGTGTGCTCAGCATTGCACATTTGACTGCAACATTCTAAGCTTCACTCAAAAGGAAGTCCAGCTGAGTTGATGGGCCTTATTCCCTAGTAAGTGTGCTCAGAGTTGTAGCAAAATGACATTAAAAAGAAAAAAATGTCATTAGAACACTCATATTCAAAGAAGGGGAAATGATTTTAACAGAAATACACAAGATTCTTATACCCTGTCGTATTTTATAGGTGGCTTGAATGTGTAGAGCTGGGGTCTCCAAACTTTTTGGCCAGAGGGCACCATCAAATATCTGGTGTGGTGTTGAGGGCTGGAAAAAAATTTAAATACAATTCAAATAAATAAATTAGAGATAGAACTTAAATGAGTGAATAAATGAATGAATTTGCTCATTCATTCAACCTCTCCGGCACTCAGAACACCCTCCAAATGCAACCAGAGTACAGCTCCGATCATGTTCAGTTGAGGGCCAGAGGCTTTCAGGGGAAAAGAGGCTGGCCGCGGGCCGCATCTGGCCCCCAGGCTGGGGTTTGGAGATCCCTGGTGTAGAGAGTCAATACATAACCTCAGTGATTTGTTTCCCCACCAGTGGAGTTCCCAGGAAACTTTTTGCTTCAATACTATGTAGACACTTACCTGGGAGCAAATTGCACTGAACTCAGTGAGACTTCTGAGTATACGTAGATTGTGCTGTTAGGCCTGTAGATACCATGTGGCTCCAGCATTATTATGCAACGTTATTATGTTTAGAGCTGCTCATGCATCATCTGGTACCCAGATTCAGAGTCACATGTTTGTGTGAATGATTGTACCCAGGTACAGACTAACCCAGCTATACCAGGGTTACAATTTATCACGTAAACAGCCTGATTGTAAGCCAACTTGACTGTTCTTTTAAATCAGCATTTCTCAATAGCAGCCTTGGGGGCTCCCTGAGACCCCTTCAGGGGCTCCATGAGCACACCATAAGTGTGTGCTCAGCACTCCACAGATGAGCTGCTGCTCTGGGGCTCCTTGAGACACTGTGTATGCGCCACCAGAGCTCCCCAAGATGCCACTTAGGAACGCAGAAGGCTCTGGAGACACAAAGGTTTGAGAACTGTAGTTTTAAATAGCAGGAAGACAGAATACCAGCATCTCTGATAAATGCTACTGTTCCAACTGCTGTGTCTGCTTCGAGAGATCCTGGTGGATCTCTTGGGCTTATACCTTGTCGTGGGAGGAAGTGGGAACATGATCTGGCCCTTCCTGGTTGTGAGCTGCTGCAGTCACTGGAGCAGTTGTGGGGGCAGTTGCTTCTTGTCTGCTGGACTGTGTGGTATCCCATCTCTCCCATATGCTTGGGATTTGCTGGGGCGTCGATTGCCTGCTTTGATGGACGCTGAAGGGTATATTTGTCTGCTGAGCCCTTGTTTACAGAATTCAGACTCCACACAGGTGTGGGTAACTTAAGAGCAGGGGTGTCCAAAGTTTTTGGCAGGAGGGCCACATCATCTCTCTGACACTGTGTCGGGGGCCGGGGAAATAAATAATTAATCTACATTTAAAATTTGAATAAATTTACATAAGTTTACATAAATGAATATATTGAAGATGAACTTATATAAATGAATCAAGGTCTTGCAATAGCTCAATGCCTATAAGAGGCCTTGCAAAAAGCAAGGCTGACCTTTCCTTAGCTGCCGCTGCTGCATCACAGACGTGAAAGAGCAAGCAGTGGAGGGAGCTCTCATCCCACAGCTCACATGAGAGGTCAAACGCTGAGAGCAGTTGCATTGGGCCAGTGTGGGCTTCAACAAATCTCCGGAGGGCCAGAGGCTCATTGGAGACTGGGGGCTCCCTGAGGGCCACATTGAGAGGCCTTGAGGGCCGCAAGTGGCCCCCGGGCCGGCGTTTGGGCACCCCTGCTTAAGAGGTTCATCTACAGGCTTCTAATGCAGGACTGCTACGTGGTTTCTCCAGTATGGGGTTTCTCCAGGCATCTTCAGTCTGGGGTGTTCTTAAGGGACACTGCACAGTTAATTCACTATACCCAAACACAGCAGAGGGGGTTGCATTTGTGCAACACAGCTGGAAAGTTGAATGTCCTTAGGTCTCCCTGACATCGTATGTGTAAATCGGGGTGGCCAACTGTACGGCTCCTAGACCTTTAACACCTGTGTAGAGGAGGACATTTCAGCAGGTCATCTCACAGATTTCAAGCTGTACCTGCTGAAATTTCTTCTTCTACACAATTGTTAAAGGCCTAGGAACCCTAAAGTTAAAAAGGTAGGCCTGGTGTAAATTATCCTGGTGTAAATTTACCCCTGGTGTAAATTATCTTATTGTTTTGGTGTAATTTTTATTATTACTACAATCTCAATAGGTGTGTGTTAGCTATACCTAGATAAAGATATATTTAATGTAATAGCACACCTATACAGTATGTTATATAGCATGAAACCAGTATACTGACGAGAGCACAATCCTATGCGTGGCCAGTGGCGTCACTAGAGGGGTGTGGGCTGCACCAAGGTGCAACGTACAAGGGGGGGGTAATGCCCCCTTTGGCCAAAATTTGTAAAATCTGTAAAATTTGTAAAAAACTACTGGCCAAAATTTGTAAAATCTTGGTACTTTTGAATAATACCATCATGTTATATATCGTTCAATGCGTAATTTCAGGCAGAATGCATTGAAACAAAGCACACTGAAATACCTGTATTCTACCAAAAGTTATAGCCAAAAAACCAGTGGGGTGGGGCAATGGTACATCTCCACGCCCACCACCCCAGGTCATTGCCCTGTCCACTGCATGGGAAGAGGTGCATCATGGGGGGGGGATTTGCTGGCCTCCCGCACTGGGTGATGTGAACCCTAGCGATGCCACTGTGCGTATCTACTCAGAAGTAAGTCCCATTGTGTTTACTGGGGCTTACTCCCAGAGGAAAGCGTGTTTAGGATTGCAACCAGAGTGTGTTATGCTGAAATCAAAAGGACTCGAGGATGCATGTTGCCTTTGTAGATTTGCACCCACAGTTATGCCTTGCTGTTAAATAGACAAGGTCAACATGCACCTTCCTACAGAAGGTGCCGGTGGCGGGCTGGGAACGCTGCTCCTCTTAGGGATCTCTGTTGCAGGCTTATCCCCGTCTCCAGCTGCTGTACTGTGACAGGCGATTATGCTCCGCAGCAACCATCAAAAGCCAACGGTATTTGAACTGCTAATGCGGCATGTCCGTGGCTGGGCGAAGGTGCTCTCTTCCCTCGCCTCCTTTAAGAACCAGGCACGGAGGAGAGCAAGATAGAGAAAGTGGCACCTGACAGCCAGGTGGAGGGCCTCTAATAACACACTGTCGTTGCTGAGAATTGGGCTGTCCTTGACTTGCTCGTTTGCAATTCTGCATTCGTAGAGTGAGGTGGGCTCAGAACCACCACACTTTGCTTTCCTTGGAACTGCGTGAAGTCTTAACCACAGCTTTGGAATCCCATTATCACTGTGCTGGGCTCATTTCACTGTGAATTTCTGTATTTCATAGCTACTGTAGAAGCCCAGATTCACATGGCTGCACTAATCCCTGAAACCCTTCACCTATCCTGTTTAAAGCACACAGCAGTGAACAGGAAATGTGTGTTCTCTGCTGTTTGATTAGCCATTTTTTGAATGCTCGAAATGCTACTTTTTGCTGTTTTGTCCACCCACTGCCACATTTCCGCATGGTTGGGTGTATTTTGCACATTCAGTGGGTTCTCGGTATCTATGAACAGTGGAGATCTGTTACAGGACCCCCTGCGGATACTGATCTTCACGGATAATCAGATCTGCGGAACAGCCTCACAGGTCCTTCCAGATGCCACTAGAAGCATCTTCCAGTTGCATCCAGGAGATCCTGGGATCCGACTGTGGGCTTGGCACCCGTGCTGACTGAAATCTGTGGGTGCTGAATCCATAGATAAGGAGAACCCACTGTATATATCCATCTATCCATCCATCAGCAGACCTCCCATTGATGGAATGGGGCAAATGCCCTAGGCATGGAGACTCACATACCTCTAGGACTGTCTGGTTTCCTGGAAGCATAGTTTAAGTGCCATGGGAAGTTGCAGTAGGATTTCCTGGTGTGTCCTGGAGTTGTGCGAGGTTCTGTGCACTCCAGGTAAGTGGGGGGGGGCACCATCATGGACCTTTGCCCCGGGGTGCAGGGTAGCGGAGATCTCTGTCTGTCTGTATTGTGAATTGGCCTCACTTTTGGCATGGATGCTTTCATAAGTGCTACCTGCACATGGCTAGGGTGTGTTTAGGACTGTGTTGTAAAGTGGTGAATGCATCTCCCAAAGAGGTGATCAGAAGCACAAATGCTGATTTATGTTAATGTAAATAAGTGCCTCCCTTGCTGGATGAGATGAGCCTGTCTAGTCCCTGCAGCCTGTTTTTCACAAGTGGTCCCCACTTTTGGTGACTAGAGTGGGGTAGCCTAGAAAATGTGGATTTGGGGATAACCCCAGAACACTGGAAGCAGTTGCTTGACTACGCATCAAATTCTCTGTGGAGCCATCCAACTGACTTTAGCTCAGTGCGTTGACAATGATTATCTTTTGGCTGCGTGCTACACAATAGCAAGTAGCTTAGCGGTGGTAATTTTTTTAAATGGAGACATTTGGCTCTGTTGGCAACTGGGACCAAAATTATAATTTGATTTCTTCCTCATTCCCTTTCCTTGTGGCTTTCCTCAAAATGCCCCCTTTTTTGGCTGTCTGGGCTGCTGATCTAGCTTCTAAAATAATTTAGAGAGGGAGGAACTGAATGCTGCCTATATGGGTTGTTTTGAAGTCTGGTGTGGGTCGGGACCCACATTTTTGATCTGTTTTGAGGATGGCACAGAAATTGCATTATTGTCTTTCTGAAATGTATTGGTCCCGTATCACAATTACAAGAGAAGCTAAAGGAAGCTCTTTAGGAGGTTACTTGTTGTTAAAAGCAAGGTAGGATTGTAGGAAGTGTCTACTAATCGCTTCCAGGAGGTGTTCTAAGGCAGCACATGGTTTTCACTGGCTACTGAAAATACCTTCTAGGTACCTCCGCGAGGCCTTCTGAGGCATGGGGTTACTGAAATCCGCGGGTGCCACACCTGTGCGTAAGGAGGACCCCACTGTATTGTAAACAGAATATTTGGGATATAAAAATTTTAAGTAAAACAAACTAAATAAGTCATACACACACCTAGTTTATTTCTGTCAGTTCAGTGCCTTGTTTAGAACCATCTTGTTCTTGGGAAGGGGGATTTTTCTCTCTCTTAGTCCTCCTGAAGGTATGTGGCCCTCCTTTTGTCACCACAAAAGAAACCATGCACTGAGTTTGATTTGGCTTTCGCTGTGTCTGTAAGTCCAAACATTCCTTTCTTTTAAACAAACACACAAACCCAACCTCAACTTTTCTCATTATAACTTTGGAGAGTCCAAAGATTATGTTGCAAATGAAAAAAAAAAAAAAAGCCACAGGACTTTGCTGCTGTGGTTCTAACTGTCTCCAGCTGGAATTAGCACTTCTCTTAACATTTGTCTTGGTGGCTGTTTGTGGGTGATACGTTTTGATCCACGGACTAAGTACGTCATCTTAGAACAGTCAACATGACTTCTGATGGGAATTTGCTGCTGTAAAATGTGGTGATGGCCACTAGGGGGCAGACCTGTACTGCCCTGAGGGTGTCACCTGGTGCAGTCCACACCCCCTACACCCTCCTAGTGACGCTACTGACTATGGCAGCTTTGACCAGCAGGAGACAAATCAGGAATGGTATGGTGGCAGGGGTAGATCCAAGAGGGGACCATGAGTGTGTGGTTCCCCCCCAACTGTTGTGCCAATGGGGAAAGGTACTCACTGAGATGGGGAGCAGCCCAAGATGGCAGGAGCCCAGGTCTACCCTACAGGTAGTCTGGGCGGGAGCCCAGATCTACCTGCCCAGCACGCATTGGCTGCGGAGGCCAGTTCAATTGGGAGCCCAGGTCTACCTGCCTGAAAGAGGCGACTCCAGAGGGCAGTCGGAATGGGAGCCCAGGTCTGCCCAGTAGGTAGATCTGTGCTCCAAGTCTGGGAGGGAGCCCAGGTCTACCTGCCCAGCAAACCTCAACCAGTTCAACTAGGCACCCAGGTCTACCTCCCTGGTACCTTCCCCAGCACTATTGCGTCCAACAAACTTGGAGAATTCTGTGGCTGGTTGAAAGGGATTAAAAAAACCTACTCAAGTGGTTTGATCAGAATCTCTCATGTCATGTGGTTTGGCTTTCAGTGCCTTTTTTTTTTTGCTAGTGCTTGCATTCTCTCCCCCCCCCCCCCCAAAAAAAAAACACATCATCTAAAGCTCATGTCGGAAAGAATTGTTTGTTTCATTTTGTTCGCTCCTTAAAATGATGTATCCCAGGGTTTTAATCAATGGATGGGACGGGAACTCTGTTTTGAAGAATAGCTGTTCTCTGTTATTATGAGAGATGTGCCTGTCCTTGGAAAGATAAAAAGCCAACCTGCTTTCCATATGGCAGGCTGCAAATCTGTTGAGAGCATACATCCTCCGAAAGAGAAGCTGGGCCACTCTCACCTCTTAAAAACTTTGCTGCTCTCTATAATGGATGTGTTTGTGCTTCCATCAATATCTTCAACGATCCCCTTGCAAGCATGTGGCACCCAGAATTAACAAAGAGAGGTGCCATGGCCGGGGTCATCCTGAAAGGTCTGCTTATACAGTCATAGAATGTTAGAGCTGGAAGGGGTCCTGGCGGTCATCTAGTTCAACCCCCTACCAACTGCAGGCAGTTGCTATGACATCCCTGACAGGTGGCCATCCAGCTTCAGCCTGAAAACCTCCAACACAGAAGAGTCTACCATTGCATGGATCTGACAGCTCTTACAGTCAGTCAATTCTGCCTTTCTATGACTTCAAGTCCTGCCCTCTTCAAATCTACAGTCTCCTGGGATTGCAAGATCAGTTATCCAAACTTGACTTGTCTTTTTGTCAGCTGCTGAGCCAGGATGGTTTAGTGGTTTGGAACTTTAGACCTGTAAGATCCAGGTTCAGATCCCCACTTAGCTATGAAATGTCCTTGGGCCACTCACTCACTCGCTCTCAGCCTCACCTACCTCACAGGATTGTTGCGAGGACAAAAGGAGGGAAAGACCTGTGTACACCACCCTGTGTAACAAACACCTTTAGCGGAATACCCTCCAACAAATACCCTCCGACACCCTTGGTTGTTGGAAGGGTGGTGTAAAAATATGAATAAACAAATATGTGGTGGTGTTGTGTTTGTAATCTGAAGTCCCAAAGAATCTTTGCTTGGTTGTTCTTAGGCATTTGTCAGGCTTATGATCCCACAGATTTTGGTGTGAAGGTAAATCATGCTGTTATTGGGAGTGCATGTAATTCAAATGCCCACCAGGCTCACTGTCTAGAAGGAGAGAGAACAGGGACAGTAGCAATAGCCACTGGAGTGGGGGCTTGTGATGAATCTTGTGATGAATCAGGGCAGACTTCTTCTTGTAAAACATAAGAGAGCCACACCATTAAAAGGTGCCCCTGGGTCCAGGCAGTAGGTGTTGGCCCTTTCTAGGCAGACCTTGGTGTTTTTTTTCCTAGATTAGTGGTCTTTAACCCTTTTCATCCCATGACCCAGAGAGAGAGAGAGAGAGAGAGAGAGAGAATGATACTGGGGACCTTTTAGAGATCCCACCCACTTCCTGGGATGCAATCTACCCACCCTGTTGCTGCCCACCCCCCATTTCCCCCCTCTTGTGACTTCACAACAACACTGTGAGGTAGCTACCTGAACAGGGCCGCCCTTAGGACCTGTGGGACAAGACGGCGAGAAGAGGCTGTGCAGGATTAAATCAAGAACCCAGTTTGGAGAAGGCAGTACCAACATTGGGTTGGATCCAAGCCCTCTCTTGCACAGGCTTTGAAAGGTTTCCACACACACACACACACACACACACACACACACCCCGCAATGGGAATCGTGACCCCCCAGGTTGAAGAACGCTTGCTCTGGATGGAACAACCATTTTTTGAAATCAAATGTGTTTTGTGAAGAAGGGAGCCTTGATTAGCTTGAAGGAGTTTGACTTGGAAATGTTAATTCAAGCCTCTTCTGTGCCCTCGTTCATTTCTGGTGAGCCATGACCTGCTGCGAGTCCCTCGGCGGGGGAGCTGGCTTCAAGCACATTGCATAATACTTGCATTTATTTTTGGAGCACTTCAACCTGATCGCCTGCAGCCAGAATCCCTCTTGAAGGGATCACAGGCTTGATGCATCTGATATGATGATCTTTGGGGGTGGGGGGGAGTGAGAAGTTTCCTTCCCCTCAAATATTAGACCTTGTGTGCTTTTCTACTCCATAGTCCCCCTGTATTTTCTTGCTTTCCCTGTGGTACAAGAGTGCACATGGAAAGATCACCTTAAGCCTGAAAAAACTGCATGTCGTTTTAATAGGACGTAGAGCAGGGGAAGTTCAGGGTGGGTGGAATAAAGTCGAAAAGAGCATTTAGAGAATTGGGAGGGACCCAGGGTAAGTTTATAGAGCAGCACTGCAGATCTGGGCTCATGTGATAACTGGGTTCAGGTGGAAACTCAGGTTTAGAGGAATTTGCTGTATCGTATGGGCAGCCCAGTCCTAATCAGTGCTGGCACAGCAAGGCCACTCTGTATCCAGCACTGGAATTGGGCAGGCTCAAGGTGTCCTCAGAGTAAGGGAACATGTGTTTTTTTAACCCCATGTAGTGCTCCAGGCTGCTCAGTGCGGCTACTCAGACCTGTGCCAACAAAATCACTGCCCAAGTCCCAAAAGTCCCATGTACACAAGGGGGTTGGGATATGGCGTATCCCAGAATATGGCGTATCCCACCTGGACTCGCAGCTGCTCCCGGATTCCCAGGTGGCAGCTGTGGCTAGGGGGGCCTTCGCTCAGCTTTGGCTGGTGCGCCAGCTGCGGCCGTACTTGGATCGTGCAGACCTGGCCACGGTGATCCATGCCACGGTGACATCGAGGTTAGATTATTGTAACGCGCTTTATGTGGGGCTGCCCCTGAAGATGGTTCGGAAACTGCAGTTAGTGCAGAATGCAGCAGCCCGTGTGGTCACTGGAGCTAGGCAGTTTGACTCGGTCAGTCCGCTTCTCCGGGGACTACACTGGCTGCTCATTCATTTCCGGGCCCAATTCAAGGTGCTGGTTTTGACCTTTAAAGCCCTGTACTGCTCTGGGCCAGGGTATCTTAGAGATCGCCTACTCCCGTACAATCCGGCTCGTCCTCTCAGGTCATCAGAGAAGGCCTTTCTACAAGTGTCGCCTCCCAAGGAGGTTTGTGGAGCAGTGGCAAGAAATAGGGCCTTCTCAGTAGTGGCACCAATGTTGTGGAACTCCCTTCCCCTTGACTTGAGAATGGCTCCCTCTCTTGAGTTTTTTCGGCGAGGCCTGAAGACCCTGTTCTTTAAACAAGCCTTCTGATTCCATGGCCTTCTTAACTTTTTTATACATTTTTTAGTTTCTATTTACAGGCTGGATTCCTCTATGACTTGCTGTTTTATGCTCTTTTTATTCTGACTACTGTTTTTATGGCCTCTGTTAATGTGTTTTTAATATGTTTTTAACCTGTTAAATCAGGCTTTTAAAACTGTTTTTATATGTTGTGAGCCGCCCTGGGTCCCTTTTAGGGAGAAGGGCGGGATACAAATAAAGATGATGATGATGATGATGATGATTATGGCGTAAGCCTTTGACTCTGCCCCCTCCCAGGCCTGATCCCCCTCCTGTTCTGCCCTCCCCCTACCCCGTTGCACTCCCTCTCTGCCAGGAGAGGGACAGGTTGCAGTATGGTGGATTTTGCAGTAGTTTACATGTGTAGTTGTTGTGTAACGCACATATACCTTAGTAGTGCACTATGCTCAGTATTCCACCCACGCTCTGAAGAGGCTGGGTTGGCACTTGAATTTTGTGTTTCTGGAAACCAAGGAGGAACAAAACAAAAACTGAAACCATCAAGGCAAGCAGAGAAGGCTCAGGGGTGACTTTAGATCACCACCAGAGCCACGGGTCAACCAACCTCTAGAGGAGGGGTCTCTAAACTTTTCGACCAAAGGGCCGCATCAAATACCTGGCACAGTGCCGAGAACATAAGAACAGCCCCACTGGATCAGGCCATAGGCCCATCTAGTCCAGCTTCCTGTATCTCGCAGTAGCCCACCAAATGCCCCAGGGAGCACACCAGATAACAAGAGACCTCATCCTGGTGCCCTCCCTTGCATCTGGCATTCTGACATAGCCCATTTCTGAAATCAGGAGGTTGCACATGCGCATCTTGGCTTGTAACCCGTAATGGATTTTTCCTCCAGAAACTTGTCCAATCCCCTTTTAAAGGCGTCCAGGCCAGACGTCATCACCACATCCTGTGGCAAGGAGTTCCACAGACCAACCACACGCTGTTTAAATAAATGCATTAGAGATGGAACTTAGATGAATGAGTAAGTGAATGGGCTCAAATGTCCAGGACTTCTCTAAGCACGAACACAGCCCAGTAAATAAAGCACACACTTAAATGGACCCCCATTCCCCCGCCCTAAAAGCACAACTCTGGTTGTGTTTGGTCAACTGGGCCAGAGGCTCTTAGGGGATCAGAGGCTGGTCATGGGCTGGATAGAGGCTCTCCGCGGGCTGTATCTGGCCCCCGGGCCGAGGTTTGGAGACCCCTGCTCTAGAGTGACCTTCTGTTGACAACCACTAAAATTAAGTATAGAGTGTTAGAACAGATAAAAGACAAAAAAGGATAAAAAAACAGATATTTACCCAGTATGTGATTAATCTGTGGAACTCTTTGCCACTGGATGTGGTGACAACGTCTGACCTAAATGCCCTTAAAAGTGGATTGGACAATTTTATGGCGGAAAGGTCCATCACAGGTTACAAGCCATGATGAGTATGTGCAACCTCCTGGTTTTAGGAGTCTGCCGTCTCTGAATGCTAAATTCAAGGGAGTGGCAGCAGGACACAGGGATCTTGTTGTCTTATGTGTACCCTGAGCCATCTGGTGGGCCACTGTGAGATACAGGAAGCTGGACTAGATGGGCCTTTGTCCTGATCCAGCAGGGCTTTGTCTTATGACCCCTAGGGTGCAATCATAACCCCTTATGTCAGTGGTTGCCAGCAGTAGCCAATGGGACGTGTGCTGCATCCTGCAGTTGGGTGTCACTCATGGAGTCCTCCTCAAAGTAAGGAAATGTTTGTTCCTTTACCTTGGAGCTGCATTGCCCTTAGGTCAGTACTGGAAAGCACTGACATAAGCAGTTAGGATTGTGTCCCTAGTGTAGCAGAATAGTCTCCATCATTTTTTTTTTCCACCCTGAACTTTCCTTTCATTCAAACCTGCAGCAAGAACCCAACATCTATTTTCTTACAGTATGAATTTCTCCTTCTCTCTCTAGGGCAACCTGAATTAGGGTCCCAGGAATAGGACCCAGAGCATAGGGGCAGTGAGAGTGCCCATGCCTACTGACCTAGACTTGGTTAGCTGCCTTATTAAATGCACCTCTGTCCTTTAACGTAGTTTTGTGCAGCGATGCCACAGCTTCATTTTTGCTCTCTCGTCGTCAACATCCGGGCACTGATCCACCCCAGCAGTGGTCAAACATCTGTTCCCCAGGCAGAGCAGCTTGCATTTTGACAGTGTGTTATTATAGCAGTAAAATGGAAGCAAAAGCTTGGAATATGAGACGCTTATTTAGCAAGGCAAACCATTTCTGTTCCAAAATGCTACCATTAAAATATATCTGAATGAATGAAAATTAGAGGAGACCACCAGCTGGTCCTGGTTAACGGACATGTCCGAGCCTTGAAAATTGCCTGAAAAGTCCTCTTTGTGTAGAAGACTGCTGCCGGAAAGGGGAGGTGGACATCCTCTTGGCTCCTAGAGCCTATTCCTTACCTTATGCTAGGCTTTTGGTCTGATAGGGGTGCGTGTTCTCCGGACATTTAATTTCTCCCTGCTGCTGTTTTTAAATGACTCTAGCCCAATGAGCAAAGAGGGGGTTTTCAAGAACGAGGCCATGCCAAAGCACAACTCTTTCTTCAGAGCGGGACTCTCCTGCAGATTGATGGACAGAAAGGAATTTTCAGACATTTTGGGTACAATTCTAACCCCTTATATCAGTGCTTTCCCTGGCTTTGAGGAGGCCCCCGTCAGTACCACCCAACTGCAGAAAGCTGCACATGTCCCATTGGCACTGCTATGCCAGTGCTGGAAAGCACTGACATAAGGGGTACCTAAAATAAAACTGTGACAAAAGCAGAAGCCAAGCATGTACATGTAGAGTGATGAGGATGATCAAAGGGCTGGAGAAGAAGCCCTCCAAGGAACTATCCCGCGGGTACAAACTGCAAGAGTGGAGATTTTGCTTGGACATCAGGAAGAAATTTGGCAGTGGGACAGATTACCAAGGGAGGGGGTGGCTTCTCCCTCGCTGGAGAACTTCAAGCAGAGGCTCAACAGGTACCTGCCAGAGATGCTCTAGGAGGATTTCCTGCTACAGGTAAGGGATTGGACTATACCAGGGATGTCAAACTCATTTATACAGAGCGCCGAAGTTAGCATTCATGGTGCCTGCTGAGAACCAGAAGTGACATTGTTAAGCAGATGAGGGCCAGAAAAGAGCACTTTGTTCTCACGTAGAAACGCATTAGCCGCAAATGACAGAAGAGAAAATGTGCAAAACTTGTTCACGTTTTCACTTCTACTCCATGATCCGTCAAAGATATTTGAATCCTATACTGAGAACAAGGGGAGGACTTACAGACGTGGCAAGAATACGCTACCTCCTAACTGATTCTTCTGAGGATATAACAGACACTGTGGCAACTTTCCTATATCGGCTTATTGAGCCGCGCAATCGAGAAGTTGATTTGTTATCTGGCTGACCAAATGTATATATGAGTAGTTGTAGATTTTTTTTTATGTCAATAAAGGATTCTATATCTATCATGTTTGCAGGATTTGAGAGAGCCCAATTATCGAGCAGAGCAAGCCCAATTATAATTGGGGCCGGATGAATTGCTTTTGGGGGCCGCATCTGTCCTGGGGGCCTTGTATTTGACACCCCTGGATGAGACAGTCTTGTGGCTCCCTTCCAACTCTATGATTCAAGCCCACAGGTGGTTAGCGCATATCCCTGCTGTTTTGTTTAAATTTGAGAATCCTTTATTGGGGGAGAGAGCAGAGCATGAGGGACGGTGATGATGTTAGTGCCACCTGGTCAGCAGTTCTCTGTATGCTCTGCTTGGCTTTGACATGGCACGATCGACGAAGGGAAGTGCCTGCATCAGGAAGCGAAAGGAGCCCCGAAGGCTGCCTGCTGACGTCGAAGGCTGATGACTCTGATTCAAAGAGTGCCCTGAAAGTGATGTCACGGTAGTTGCCTCTGGCAGGTGGACTGGGAACAGGGCCGGCTTTAAGCCAATTAGACCAATTGCTTCCAGTTGGGCCCTTCACTAAGGGGCGCCTTGTGCTAGGGTAATCAAGTCTTGTCAAATGCTTCGTGCCTGTGTGCTGGGTGCAGCGGGTCTGGGCCCACCACTTCTAGCAGTACCCGCTGCTTGGCACAGTGAGTGGGGGGGGGGGAGTTTCTTGCAGTTGGTGGGTGATACCCGCCCCAGAGAGGAAAATGCTCCAGCAACACCATTGCCTACCAGCTGTTAGAACATAAGAACGTAAGAACAGCCCCACTGGATCAGGCCATAGGCTCATCTAGTCCAGCTTCCTGTATCTCACAGCGGCCCACCAAATGCCCCAGGGAGCACACCAGATAACAAGAAGACCTGCAAGGCCTCCTGGGAATTGTAGTTAAGAACATAAGAACAGCCCCACTGGAGCAGGCCATAGGCCCATCTAGTCCAGCTTCCTGTATCTCACAGCGGCCCACCAAATGCCCCAGGGAGCACACCAGATAACAAGAGACCTGCATCCTGGTGCCCTCCCCTGGTATTCTGACATAACCCATTTCTAAAATCAGGAGGTTGCACATACACATCATGGCTTGTAACCCGTAATGGATTTTTTCTCCAGAAATTTGCCCAATCCCCTTTTTAAAGGCATCTAGGCCAGATACCATCACCATATCCTGTGGCAATCATTTCCACAGACCAACCACATGCTGAGTAAAGAAATAGCATGTATTTTGACATCCTACAAGGTTCATCAACACTTGTACATTACAAATGACATTTAGGCTGCAATCCTATACATCTTTCCTGGGAGTAAGCCCCACTGAACACAGTGAGACGTACCTCCAAGTAGACATGTATAGGATTGTGCCCTTAAAGTGTTGATCAACTTTTCCCAGTATTTTCAAGCTCTGTTGCAATCCCACCAATGGTGAAAAACAACCACCTTTCTTCTGCTTTGTGACAATCTTTGTTGCCCATTTCCCAGGGAGGCAGATGTCATCGATAAGCAGTTTCATAGACTTTTTTTTGCTATCGCAATGAGGCAGCAGCAGCATGAGATCCAGCAGTAAATGTGTCCAACCGTTCTCTGATGTAACTTCTTGCAAAGAGTTTTCTTAGTGACAAAGCTGAGAATAAGTATTTTTCACCTTTTTCATACTGCCCAAGGAGCTCCAAGGAGGTCTGGGCGTGGTATACATGGTTTCTTCCCCCCTTTTGTCCTCACAGCAACCCTGTGAGGTCGGAGAGGCTGAGAGAGAGTGACTGACCTAAGATCACCCAGGGAGCTTCATGGCTGAGGGGGGATTTGAACCTGGATCTTTGAAATCTAAGACCAACTCTCAAACCACTACATCATCCTGCCTCTGGATCAGAGGTCCAGATTGTCAACCTGTCTCCCTCAGGAGGTCTAGCTTGCTCAGTTGCTCAGAGGTTTCCAAGCAGATGGTGAAAGCATGCTGATTTGGGTTGACTTCCTGTTGACAGTGCTTGGTTGTGTTTAGTTATTGTGTTCTCTTGCCTCTCATTTTTACTATTTTATTGCATGTTGCTGTTAAGCGTTTAAGGTGCCAAGAGTCACCCTGATGGTCCCTTTGGAAACAGAAAGGCAGGATACAACTATTTTTTTTTAAATTAATACATCTGTACCCATTTTCCTTCTATACAATTCCTGAATGCCCCTATCTTATTTCCCCAGAAGGTGGTATATTTGGGATAGCTGTTTCTTTTGCCTTTTTGAAAGGTTGAATTCTCAATTCCATCTTACTTTTTGATCAGAATTTTTTCTCTCTCTTCAAACTATGCACATGATCCCATAACGGGAGATACTGAAATAGCTGGGGTCTGACTCTCATTATTAGAATTCCAAAGGTAAGAAACCTCGGAATGGCCATCTGGAAAAAATGTACACGGTTGTTGAATCTCTTAAGTGAGTAATGCTGAGAGAGAGAGAGAGAGCTGAACCATACATGAGAAGTTTATCCATCATTCAGGCTGCAATCCTGCTTACCCTGGAATTAATCTCACTGAATTTAGTGAGACTTCAGAGTAGGTCTAGGTAGGGTTGTGTTATTAGAGCAGTGTTTATCAAACTGTGGGTCAGGACCCACTAGGTGGGTCGCGAGCCAATTTCAGGTGGGTCCCCATTCATTTCAATATTTTATTTTTAATATAGTAGACTTGACGTTACCATGGTGTGTGACATGGCGTTTGGGGAAATGTTACAGACCTGTACTTTTAACAAGCTACTATGTATAAGCTTTTCGCAATGATAGTCAATGGGACGTACTCCTGCGTAAGCGTGGGTGGGATTGCAGCCTAGGATTGTTAAAATATTTCCTGCTTGATGACGTCACTTCCGGTCATGACATCACTTCCAGTGGGTCCTGACAGATTCTCATTCTAAAAAGCGGGTCCCGGCGCTAAATTTGTGAGAACCACTGTGTTAGAGACATTCTCAGCTTTGGAGGTGGGGTGTGTGTAAAGTTGCATTTCTATCCCACCCTTGCCCCACCCATTTTACAGTATTTTCCCAACCAGGGTTGGCCCATAATACAGCCAACTGAAGCTGTTGCCTCAGGCTGTAGGTGCCCACTTCGGTCACCATCACCCGCTTGAATCGGACAGAGCCTTTCCTGTGATAGCCCGTGCTCCAAGTTATGTAATACACTGCTTCAGGGAGTTTGAGAGCCCCCCCCCCACTTGTTTCTGCTTTTAAAAAAGATACTTAAAGAGTCACCTGTTCCGTCAAGTTCCTGGTTTCCCAGCTGTTGAATCGATTTATTTTTTGCCTGTTTTTATTTTTAAATACAATTTTAAATCGGACTTTGTTGTGAACATTTTTAGATTCAGGGTGCAGTACTAACTCACTTTCCAGCACTGATTTAGCCACAATGCAGCCCCAAGATAATGATGATTGGCAACCTTCAGTTTCGAAAGACTATGGTATAAGCCTACAGCACCCGGTATTCCCAGGCGGTCTCCCATCCAAGTACTAACCAGGCCTGACCCTGTTTAGCTTCCGAGATCAGACAAGATCGGGAGATAGTGTTCAGTATAGGGAGATGGTTGGCAACCTTCAGTCTGGAAAGACTATGGTAGAAGCCTACAGCACCCGGTATTCCCAGGCGGTCTCCCATCCAAGTACTAACCAGGCCTGACCCTGCTTAGCTTCCAAGATCAGACAAGATCGGGCATGTGCAGAGTAACAGCCCCAAGATAAGGTAACAAACATGCCTTTGCCTTGAGGAAGCCTTCTTGGCTGCCTCCCCACTGCAGGATGCAGTGAACGCCACATTGACTCAGCTATGTCAGTGCTGGAAAGTTGGTTAGGATTGTGTCCTTAGTTAGCTGCTGTGGTGCTATGTCGATCAGTGATTTTCAGTGTCTTTTGTTCCACAGTACACTGACCTCCGTGATCTTTCTGTGGTCTTCACATCTTGTGATGTCGCTTCTGGGAGACCCTTCCGGTGCTGTGGCTCAGTTTCTAGGGCAGCTTTCTGTGGTCACGGCAGAGCTGGCAGAAGAATTGGGACTGACAATTAGTTACTACAGTCAGTTGCCCTACAAACAGAGCTGTAGAACCCAGGAGAGTTTTCAGTGATTTCCAACCACTGTTCTCCAAACTCCTGTGGCACACCTGCAGACCTTTCACGGCACACTGGCTGAAAATCACTGACCTAGATAAATCATAGCGAGCCCACCTTGGGCCGCCAGCATTTGTGCCAATATACCTGTTGCATATGCTCCTCCTGGCATTGCCCACTTTCTGTGTGGAAGTATGTTTAGGTCTGCTTTAGTGCCGACTGCAAAACTTATCAAGTGAACAACGCTCGGGAGTGACGCTGGATTATTCATTATTTCAGCCACTTTCACTGTCTCTTGGCAAGAGAGTAATCAAGCAACTCTAAATGTCGTCTCGCAGTATTTGTGAGTGCAAATTGGCTGGTCTCAGGTTGTCGAGACGGTTCTCAGCTTTTATTACCGCTTCTTCAAAAGTTGTTTGCTTTTTAATAATAATAAAAAAATTATCCTCTGTAATAAGCATATATAAATGCATCCTGAAAGCTGTTCTGTGAATGTCTGTTTGAATCTCCCCAATGAGTGGAAAAAATGCAGTCCGTGATCAGCGTGGAGGACAAATTTCTTAAGCGCATCTTTTGTTTTATGGCTGATACAGGCCCCTGTTTTTCTAGAGCTGCAATTGTAATATGTGACTCCATTGGTGTTTATCGTATTTGCTGATGGGGGCCAAGATAACAAGGCAAATACTGGAATGCAAGCAGAACATTTGTTGCAGGATCGTTTTCAGGGAAAAGATATTTCATTTCCTCGGCATCCCCCAAAGGAACCTGTCCCCCTCTGCATCAGTGAACCCACAGCTGATGCTGACTCCAAAGCAAATGAGAAATTGCAGCATCAGCCATTGGACTATCTCATAAGAAAAGCCCTTCTGAATCTGGCCAAAGACCCATTTAGACCGGTGTCCTGTTTCCCTCATCTCCAGGCCCCACATTTATACATCCCAGCTTTTTGGATGCATCTGGCCTGGCTGTTCTAGAGGGGATCTATTAGGAGGGGGATTTTGCTTTTGGCTTCCCATTTATGTATTTTTAAAGAAGATTTGTATCCTGCCTTTCTTCCATGACGGTACTCAAGATGGCAGTAGCAGACAGAAAGGGTGGCGGGGGCAAGCCCTAGGTGCCAGACCGCAGGGGGATTTTGAGGAATGTGGCATGTGGGGAGTGTCTGGGGCACTGTGATCCTGCTCCTTGGTGTTTCCTGGGCTTGTTGTATGTGTGTGGGAGGGCATGCAAGCTCTCACCCTTCCTTGGGTCCAGATGGCGCCATTCTGGAAGCAGAGGGGATGTGTCTGGTGCAGGGCAAGAGTGACCCAATGATTGGGGGTGTATGTGACATTTCAACATCACTGAGCCCCAGGAGGCTCACATGCGGCCCACCCTACACACTTTCATCAGAGTAAGCTATATGGAACACAACTGGGTTTTGTACTGGGCAGACATGTTTAGGATTGCACTGACAATCTTGCTGCAGGGAGATTTAAATGAGGCACGCCCCTGTGAAGTCTTCATGCATATTATATGCAAGATCTATAAAATGCGCCTTGCAGCTCGGTTGCGTCTTCTGCCTTAGACCACTTTAGCAGTGGAAATTATTATTATCCAGTGATAGCTATCAAACTTACAGATGGAGTCAGCAGAAACGACTACAGACGGGCTGAGCCTAGTTTAAGACATCGGTCTGAATTGCAGCATTCTGCAAAATATTATGGATTTTTAAAAAAAAATAAAAATTGCCCGTGAAACATGCCCGCATAATAAAACGTGCCTTTCAAGATATAGTGATTAGGAATGACTGCGCTGGTGTGTAGAGAACAGGTTTGTCTGGTTGTGGTAGTCCAAGATGCAAACACTTGAGTCTGCCAAGCATCTGTTCCAAGGTTTTGATTTATAATCTGGTTAGAATGACCTGGTTGTCCTTTAGGGTATTCTGGAGATCTGTGATTAAGATTTCCTTCACTTTATTTTATTATCATTATTTTTTTTTTTAAATAATTAGCAGTGCCATGTGTCTTATTTGAAGCTCGGAAGAAGAGAGTGTTTAATCACTCTGTGTGTTTGTGTGTGTGTGTGAGAGAGAGAGAGATGGACTTTCACTGTTATGTTTTTCTTTTGTACAGTTTTGTTGGTGGGAAACTAGAAACTCCTGATCAAAAATCTGTGCTGAGGATCCTCTGAGGCTCCCAGAATTGTTCTTTTCTTTGGGGTGGGGAAAGAGGAACAGCAAATGTCATGGCATTTAACTGAATTTGGCCAAATGAAGAAAATATTTCTTTACTCAGCATGTGGTGGGTCTGTGGAACTCCTTGCCACAGGATGTGGTGACGGCATCTGGCCTGGACGCCTTTAAAAGGGGATTGGACAAGTTTCTGGAGGAAAAATCCATTACGGGTTACAAGCCATGATGTGTATGCGCAACCTCCTGATTTTAGAAATGGGCTATGTCAGAATGCCAGATGCAAGGGAGGGCACCAGAATGAGGTCTCTTGTTATCTGGTGTGCTCCCTGGGGCATTTGGTGGGCCGCTGTGAGATACAGGAAGCTGGACTAAATGGGCCTATGGCCTGATCCAGTGGGGCTGTTCTTATGTTCTTAACTACAATTCCCAGGAAGCCTTGCAGGTCTCTTGTTTTCTGGTGTGCTCCCTGGGGCATTTGGTGGGCCGCTGTGAGATACAGGAAGCTGGACTAGATGGGCCTATGGCCTGATCCAGTGGGGCTGTTCTTATGTTCTTAACTACAATTCCCAGAATGCCTTGCAGGTCTCTTGTTATCTAGTGTGCTCCCTGGGGCATTTGGTGGGCCACTGTGAGATACAGGAAGCTGGACTAGATGGGCCTATGGCCTGATCCAGTGGGGCTGTTCTTATGTTCTTAAACTACAATTCCCAGAATGCCTTGCAGGTCTCTTGTTATCTAGTGTGCTCCCTGGGGCATTTGGTGGGCCACTGTGAGATACAGGAAGCTGGACTAGATGGGCCTATGGCCTGATCCAGTGGGGCTGTTCTTATGTTCTTATGGGTGCTACTTTGCCAGGTTGCAAGTTCTGAAGTTGCAGGATTTTAGCCTCTTCATTCAGAGGCTATCCTGCATCCTCTGGGTGATAACAGAACTGGAGAAAGAGGTAGTCTTCTATTTTGCTATTGTTGTATTGTTTGCTATTGTTGTTGTATTGTTGTAGCTCTATCCCCATAGATAAGGCAGCCAGGAAAACTGACCAATTGTCCCTGCCCACCCCCAAGTCCTGCGCTGATCCCTCAGTCTACACCCTCTGATTTGTGAGGCTCCAGCTTCTTAGTACATGGGTTCCCAAAGTGTGTATTATGGCACCTTAGGGCATTGTGGCACACTCTCAGGAGCGCTATGGGATGTCCCCAGCTGCCCTCCTACCTGTTCTCATGAGATCAAAGATGGCGGTGTCCAAATCTCACAAGATTTGGGTGCATCACCTTGGATTTCACAAGATTTCATAAGATTCAAGATACGGTGTCCAGCAGAGCAGGGAAGAAGAGGCTGTGGGGGAGTCATGACCCAGGTAAGTTTGGGAACCACTCCCCAAGTCCTGCCCCTCATTTGAACCTCATTTGAACCTCAAAGGGCAACCAAGATGGTGAGGGGGTCTAGAAACTAAATCTTCTGAAGAATGGGCAAAAGAGCCTGGTCTATTTGGCCTGGAGAAGACTACAGTAAAATGGGACAGCTGTCTTCAGATATCTGAAGGGCTGTTGTACAAAAGAAGGGAACACTTGCTTTCTGCGGCTCCTGAGGGCAGGACTAGAACTTAATGGGCTGAAACTACTTGGAAGTAGATTTAGGCTAGACACAAGGAAGTAATTCTGAACTATAAGAACTGGCCAGAATTGGAGACCTGTGCCTTGTACAATTGTGACCTCTGCTTCATTAGAGGTTCTACGGCTGAAGCTGGATGTCCGCCTGTCACAGATGCCCCAGTTGCCTGCGCTGAGCAGGGGGTTGGACTAGATGACCTCCAGGACCCCTTCCCACTCTTGCATTCTGTGGTTTTATTAACCTAGGAATCCTTCTAGGCTGTGCTTTCTGAATTCTCGTTCTCCCCTCCTTTTGGTCCTTTCCAATTCCATCTAATCAACCAGTTCCATCTAATTCTTAAGGCCTGTTGTCACAGAAGAATTGAAAGACCCGTCAATTGCTGGTCTTTTTCTTCGCGGTGCTAGTTGGTGACCCGGCGCCAGCCTGCCCTCTGATCTTGCTGAAGCTGAACAATATGGAGAGCTGAATGGGCTCAGCGCTCACCCCATCTGTACTGTGTGATTGCAGTGGCCCAATCCTTTCTTTCCCTGGGCTTCGTATCTCAGTCATCTCAAAAGAACTCTGTGAACTTGCCCTCTGCCAGTCATTCCCTTTTTGCTTTGAGCTCAATACCTGGGGACCTGCACGGAACACCTGCCTCTTCTGTTTTGTGTTAGGTTTAATTCTTGCATTACAGCCAGAGAAATGTTTCTGCACCGGCCTTCACACGTTCCTAGCAGTACCTGGCATCCATGTGGGCCTTCCAGAGATTGTACAGTTGCTTGCCAATGCCACTACCAGCCACCCTGATGGGAGGTGTACTGCCCTGGCAGTAACATCTTGATCTGTAAGATCAGAATAGCTGTGATGCAGGACCCCAATCACTCAGAAGAGGTATATTGTTGTTGTTTACTGGCAACTGTAGTGCTGAAAGGTTGTGCCAGTGGAGAATAAGGCCTGCACCAGACCTGGGAAATTCCATCTGTGAGTTTCAGCCCACACAGGATTTGCAGCCCAACGTTCACTCCTGCCTGGGGGTTTAGTTGTTGAACAAGCCAAGCAACTGTTACCCTGCACATGCCCGACCTCGTCTGATCTTGGAAGCTAAGCAGGGTCAGGCCTGGTTAGTACTTGGATGGGAGACCGCCTGGGAATACCAGGTGCTGTAGGCTTATACCATAGTCTTTCGAGACTGAAGGTTGCCAACCATCTCCCTATGCTGGACACTATCTCCCGATCTCGTCTGATCTCGGAAGCTAAGCAGGGTCAGGCCTGGTTAGTACTTGGATGGGAGACCGCCTGGAAATACCAGGTGCTGTAGGCTTATACCATAGTCTTTCGAGACTGAAGGTTGCCAACCATCTCCCTATACTGGACACTATCTCCCGATCTCGTCTGATCTCGGAAGCTAAGCAGGGTCAGGCCTGGTTAGTACTTGGATGGGAGACCGCCTGGGAATACCGGGTGCTGTAGGCTGATACCATAGTCTTTCGAGACTGAAGGTTGCCAACCATCTCCCTATACTGAACACTATCTCCCGATCTTGTCTGATCTCGGAAGCTAAGCAGAGTCAGGCCTGGTTAGTACTTGGATGGGAGACCGCCTGGGAATACCGGGTGCTGTAAGCTTCTACCATAGTCTTTCGAGACTGAAGGTTGTCAACCATCTCCCTATACTGAACACTATCTCCCGATCTTGTCTGATCTCGGAAGCTAAGCAGGGTCAGGCCTGGTTAATACTTGGATGGGAGACTGCCAGGGAATACCAGGTGCTGTAGGCTTATAACATAGTCTTTTGAGACTGAAGGTTGCCAACCAAGCCAAGATAGTCCTTCCTATGGTACTGTCATTCATCCTTCACCAAATGTCTTGGGTCTGCTGTGTCCCAGCAGCACTTAACAGCAGCACCCAGCTGAAAGGGGTGGAAGTTTTCCCTTGTGGCAATGGTTCCCAGCCTGCGTACCAAGGTACCCAGCGGTGCAGTGTATAATCTTTTTCCCCCCGCTTGCCAGATCAAGATTGTGCAATTTTTTTTTACAATTGCACAAGATCTTGCACTATTCCTGCGGGATTTCATGGGATGGCGCCACTGCTGCAGGACACCGTGGATGAAGACCATCATGGCAGCAGTAAGTTTGGGAACCTCCACCTTGATGGTTTGCCCTTCTGAGGCAGTAAACTTCCCAGTCCTGCAAGCACTCACTGGGTCTAGGGTGCCATCTCAGATGACTCACGGATATTGGATAACCATGTTAGTTTTCCAAGTGGATGCTCCAAACCCACATGGAAGACTCTGAATTTGCGGGTTAAGAGCTGCAAAAGGCCCTTGGCTTATTCAGTGGGGGGAATGATTCACCGACACGGAAACCCGCTTGGGTTGTCCATCCAAATGTGTGCTCTATCCCTGGCAGATGCTGATGCCCTCGTGGATTTTTACCCGTTTGTTCCGGGCCCAAGACAGAGGGTGTGCTTTCCACGAGAGGTGGCAATAGCATTGATGAAAAGTGGTGGTGTCATTCCTTCTTATCGCTCCCCTTCCTCGCTGCTTTCCGGCATCTCCACAGATTTTTCAGAATGAACAACATATCACTGCAATGTCCCATTAGGTCATCTGTTATTGCAGGGGGGCTGGGGGGGGGAGCTGCTTCCATTTCCATATGTCACTTTTGCAACACCTGCTTGATAGGGGCTCTTATCACCGGTGGTGATGGTGGGGGGAAGCAGATTCCGTGCCGGGATATAACTCCCCATCTGAAGCACGTAGGGGGAGTGCTGCTTCGTGGATTCCC
The DNA here is from genome assembly GCF_035046505.1 of Tiliqua scincoides. Lineage (NCBI taxonomy): Eukaryota > Metazoa > Chordata > Lepidosauria > Squamata > Scincidae > Tiliqua > Tiliqua scincoides. Next base: position 7,159,833 of record NC_089834.1, read on the forward strand.
TCCTCCAGTCCAAGGATAAAACAGAGAGGGCCAATTTCAACCCTAGCAAAACTTCGTGAACATTTGGTGATGGATTTCTGGGCTACAAACTCCTAATTTCCTCCTTTCGAGGGAGGGTTCTAGCTGTTATCTTTTGCTGTCTGATTTAACACCAAAAAGAACATACAGGGGACCCAGAGTCACTGTTGGAGGAGAGAATTTAGATTCATAGCTTCGGCATCAGCTTGTCCATGTTCTGAAGCTTACCTGAAATTCTTTTTATCCATGACCAAGTGTGCCTTAAAGGCCCTAAGAAAAATGAACTTCACAATGTACTAAAACGAATAGGAAGCTGATTTAGAAAGTGTCAGGAACTGCTAGGTGCTGTACAAAAACCAGAAACAAACAGCTCAGGCCCTGCCTGCGGGCTTGCAATCTAAAGGTGCAGACATTTTGCGGAAGGAAAGAAAAAGAGAATCAAGTGGGGAAAGATGAGCTGGAATTTAGGTACCTTTAATTTAAATTTAAACTTGATTCAGTTATCACATTTTTATACTGCCCGTCCTCCAAGGAGCTCAGGGTGATGCACATGGTTCCTCCCTTCCTTTTGTCCTCACAACAACCCTGTGAGGTAGGTGAGGCTGAGACATGAGGACTGACAAGGGTCACCCAGGAGGCTTCATGGCTGAGTGGAGATTTGAACCTGGATCTTCCAGGTCCCAAACCACTGCACCAGTGGTTCTCAAATGTTTTATCACCAGCACTCACTTTTTAAAATGATGCTGCATCGAGAACCTCCTGGCTTTATAAGACTTTTCAAAAAAGGTGATTAGAAAGAAATAATTTTTTTATTTATTTATGACAAGTAATATTTGTTTTTTGTTGTTGTTGTTTGCAAGCAACTTTCTCCATTTCTCATAATGAGGCAGCCCTAATGCAATAGCTTCAAGACTTAGGGGGCTTGGTTCTGTGACCCAGCTCTCACCTGCCCCCACTACCTGTCTTTATCAGACCTAGAAGAAAACACACCAGAAAAAAGGGGCTCAAACATTGATCTTCCAGTATTGACACAAGCTTGCAAACTGCGGGAGCTGAGCTCTTTGCAGGGCAGTTAGCAGCTAGCTGGTGTTTGAATAGCCTCAGGGGTTGGGGTAATTACCTGATCTTTCCATCACACATGTTTTTGATGGAAGGACCCACCTACAGACTGGTGGGTCTGTAGGACCCACCAGTTTGAGAAATGCTATACTACACCATCCTGGCTCTGTCCGCTGCTAGTCCTCTCTGTCCTGTGAGTCTTTACACCTCACATCTGGAGTGTGTCTGTGTGTCTGTGTGTCTGTCTGTGTGTGTGTGTGTGTGTGTGTGTGTGTGAGAGAGAGAGAGAGAGATGCTACTTTAAAAAAAGTTCTCAAAGTGGTTTACCAAAGAGGTTTCAAAGGGGTATACCCAAAGGAATACGACTGCTCCATCCACTCCCCTAATGGTTCGCAATCTGAAATGATACACAAGGGGAGGGGGGGACACCAGCAAACAGCCCCTGGGAGAGGGAAGGTATTCTGCGATGAATCAGGATAGCTTGAGCACTTTCAAAAATGCCGCAATTGCCCAGCAAAAAAAAAATTATATTGCTGGGGCGATCGTGTGCTGTTGAGTGGGTTTCGGGGTGCCTAATGTCATTTAGGGCATTAAAAAAGGTCGTTGTACAGGTGTGGGGGTGACACAGCTTGGCAGCAATCTCCTCTTGGCAGCAGATAAAACAATGCAACTCAGCACTGGGGCACGCTGCCCTTTAATATTCCCAGTGCATTCTGAGACTAGCGTTTCTAGAATTGGCAGAAAGCTGAGTTTAAGGCACCAAAGCATCCTCTGGAGAGCGGGATGCTGCACACGACGGCTTTCTATGAATTCTTAACCAAGGCCAGACAGGGCAGAGGGGGAAGGCATGTCTGACCAGGGAGAGAATTTCCCAATGACTCATCCCTTTTCACCGCAGCTCTGTTTGCGGGCATGATGTAAGCAGCAGGTGGGGAGAGGTGGAAAAATCCCTGTTAGCCGCTTGTAGTCGTCTGTGGTATTTCCTAATCCCGACAGGCCTCCCGTAGCGTCTTCTGCTAATTTATTTCGAAAGGCACTTTGGAAAAACAGAGAAAGTTTTTGATGTGTGCCGTCGGCTCCATAGGTAGCAGGTAAGATTCAGTTCTGAACACGGCCCGTGCTGTCGACTTAATCGCTGGTTGATTCAAACGGGCTCGGGACATTCTCTCAAGTGAGGCTGGAATGGCTGTGCAGTCCTGTTGCAAATGTAAGAAAGCAAGCAAGACTCTTTTCCAGTGGCGCCTGCAGTCATGCTTGTCATGCCGTCTGCGGGCTTTAGAAACGAGGAGACCGTTTTTTTATTTTAAATGTATATCTTGTTGTTTTGCCCAGTGAAGAATTTAAAATTCCAAGAAAATAGTGACCTTGTTTGTAACCTTGATCTAGTCTAGGGTAGAATAGAATGATGGGCCACTGTGAGATACAGGAAGCCGGACTAGATGGGCCTATGGCCTGATCCAACCAGACTGTTCTTATGTTCTGAATGTCTTCAGTGATAGAAGAAGGATCGTTTTCGTTTATGCTCATCATCAGTGTACCTAATGTTGTGCTGGACATTGTATCAGTTAGACAGAGCATATGTGTGCCTACCTATGGTCACTTCTTTAGCGTAAATCAGTGGTTTGCAAACGTTGCACCGTGGCACCTAAGGGCACTGCATGGGATGTCTACAGAGGTCTCTTCTTCCTGGATCTCCCAGGCGCCATTATCTTGTTTCATGCAAGATCTCACAAAATTCTCATGAGTTCTCATGCATCCCAAGATGGCATCATCCAGGAGTGCCAGGAAGAAGAGGCCACTGTAAAAGAAGGGTTCTGTGACCTTGGTAAGTTCGGGGAACCACCTGTGTAAATGTATAAAACTGTTGTCCTACTCTTCCTTTAAGAAGCTCAAACAGCTTTCATGGGATGAACACATTGCTCTGTCCTTTCTCCATATGCCCTTGTCCCTGACATTCACTTCTTTAAGGAGAACCTCTGATTTCAGAAAAAAAAAGTCCTTTCTGAAATTGTTCCATCTGTTCTTCCTTGTTGCCCTTTATTCATCCACCTCCCTCCGTGAGCACTTACGTGGTGCCATCTTCTCCTGCTCGAAAGCTGCCTGTTCTTAGGGTCTTAAGATCCAAGGATCCTCCACGAGGGGCGTGGCTCTGACACCTGCCTGTGCTCCCTGGGGCATTTGGTGGGCCGCTGTGAGATACAGGAAGCTGGACTAGATGGGCCTATGGTCTGATCCAGTGGGGCTGTTCTTATTTTCTTATGCCTAGTTAAACACAACATGTGCCATGTCACTAAGTTAATATTATTATTTTTTAATACACCCCACTCTTCTCCTTCCAGACTCAGGACAGCTTGCAGCATTAATTAAAAACAGAATATAAAACCAATTAGCAGCTGCAAACTCATTTCTCAGTAGCTGGAGACAGGGCCATGGCTTAGTGGCTGGGAAACTGCATCCTGCATACAGAGAGTCTCGGGTTCCGTTCCTGGTGGTATTTGCAGGTAGGGCTTAGAAAGAGCCCGGCAGGGCCAGCTTTAGGCCAGATTGGGCCCTGTTCCTAAGAGCCCCCTGCTCTAGGCTAGTGGGTGGCACTTGCCTGAGTCTGAGGGATGGCTTCTTGGTAGCGCCGTGCCAAGCCGACCAAAGAAATACTGCCTGGACCGCACGAGCGCTTGCTTAGCGCACATGCCCCAGAGCTACGGCCAGCCTTAGGGCACCGTGACCAATTTGGCTGAATTGCAACTGGTGGGGCAGCGAAGGGAGCAGTCAGAGCTGCAGCCGGCAACGCACTCTATAGCTGGTGCTTTGGCATTGGATCTTCCATACTGAAGAGTTGACAGGAGGGTGCGGCAAGTGGAGTGTTGCTCCTGGACGGCCCTCCCTCCTGCCTGTGGGTCTCTTGGAGGCAGTTGGTGGGGACATCATCGCAATCACCACCACCTACTTCCAGAGGCCACACTTTTTGCCAGGGGTGCCATCATCCCTGGGCTTGCTGCTGTAGCTCATTCTGGTGAGTAGGGGAGCCCTGCAGGGGTGGGGGTCCTGCAAAAAAGTTTTGCATTGGGCCTCACAGATCCCAGATCCGAAGGCACTGGAGCTTTGCATGATATTGCTAAGATCCTGAATCCTTGTCTGGAGGCAGCTGGGAGCTGGATGTGGGCGAACAAGCTGAAATTAAACCCTGATAAGACAGAGGTTCTCCTGGTCCAGAAGTCCACAATTCAGGTATTGGACTATCGTTCTGCTCTGAAGGGGGTTGCACTCCCTCTGAAGGAGCAGGTCCACAGCTTTGGCGTTCTCCTGGACCTCAGCTACTCCTGGATTCCCAGGTAGTGTCTGTGGCTAGGGGAGCCTTTGCTCAGCTTCGGCTGATTCTCCAGCTGCAACCGTACCTGAGTAGCTCAGTCCTGGCCATGGTGACCCCATGCCCTAGTGACATCTAGATTAGATTACTGTAACACACTCTACACGGGGCTGCTCCTGAAGACGTTTCGGAAACGGCAACTAGCGCATGTGTGGCTGCATGTGTGGTTGCTGGAGCTTGTGGGTTTGACTCAGTCGGGCCACACAGTGACCAAGACGGCCCAGTAATCCAACTCAATACGAAGCAACTTTCTATGTTCAGTTAAACCACTTTGGAGGTCCTTTTTGGTACTAAAGAACCTGGAGTACTCACCCCCGATGAAGGCACCTGTTGAAGCTCTTGTTGGCATCCTTCAGTCTCGGAAGACTATGGTGTCACGCTCTGAATGGTGGTTCTGGAACAGAGTGTCCTCTCCAGTGCGCGAAGCCTGGGTAAAGTAGTTATGGAGGATAGGCTGTTACCCATGCAGCAAATCCCCCCTCTCCACGTTGCTGAAATGGTCCAATGGAAAGGCAGAGGCCAGTACGGTTGGTTCCAGCGGCGTCGCAGGAGTTGCCAGAACGTGACTGTGTTCAGCCATGAACTGCCTCAGGGACTCCGGCTCCGAATTTTGCCTCGAGGTTGACTCCTGAAGCCTTTTCCATAACTGGATGTAGCCACAAGGCAGTGGAGGTTTGGGATCAGAGTTTTCCTTCTCTCAGATGAGCTGCCTTCCCAGGCTAAGGAGTCCCATCTACCCGGTGGCTGTTTAGGTTCCTCTTAAGACAAGTACAGCCAAACTGAGGGCCTATGAAGCATGCAGGACAATTAAAGCTCTGTAATCAACTTTGCATTTGCAGCCGCTTGAAGCCAACTTCCTCTCCTGCTTTTGGGGACTGTTTTTGCTCCCATCTGCTTTGGTTTGCGAACCTGTCACCGTGCGACAGGTCCATTTCGGAGCTTGCCAAGCCTTCTCCCAACAGTTCCCAGCCCAAAAAAAAAACAGTTTTTTGTTCTGCAATTACCACAGTAGATCCCACAACCTGCCCTCTGCGTCCCCACCTTCCCCTGCACCAAAGCAAGGGGTAATTACTCTGTTCCGAAGGTCACCAGACATTCTTCATTCCTTGTTCACCAAGCTGAGTGTTGCCTTCTGAATGCCGTGGAGTGATTAACGCACATAATATATATATATATATATATATATATATATATATATATATTAAACCTGCTTGGATGCTGTCTGTGATTTAATGCTTCAACATATCCATTTTGCGCCCTGTCTGCCTAGAGTGGAGTGGGGTGGGGTGGGCGGGCGGGGGGGCAGCAAACAACTTCTTAACTGAGATGAGGTGCTGAAGGAGCCCCAGAGACATCTTTCTTGTCGAAATGATAAATTGCCGTTTCTGAGCTGGTGGGGCAGCGCATGTGCTAAAAAGTCACACTCCATTAGCCTTCTTCTAATGGAGAGGGGAAAGGAGGGCTTCTTCTAATGGAGAGGGGGAGGGCTATCTGACATGGATTTTCTCCTCCTCCTCCTCACTCTCTTTTTTAAACACACATACACACAATATTACACAGTATTTGTTGATGTTGGTGGTGGTGGTAAGAACTAGAGGTGGGGGGAAATGATGATAACGAAATAAAACACATAGCTCCAGTTTTCACACTTCTTATTTTTGTAAAAAAAAAAAAAGTGCTAAAAATATAAAACCATTTTATTTGGTTTTAATTTATTATTTAACGGGGGAATGCATGGGGAATGACTGTGGCTTCTTCTGCTTACACTATGCCTACCTAGTCCACTTTTAAAGCACTTTTAAAGTACACCATCGCCTACCTAGCGCACTTTTAAAGCAAGTAATTTATATGTAATTTTTAATTATAATGTACATTTTGAATAAAAGCACATGGCATCACTTTCTACCATAAGAACATAAGAACAGCCCCACTGGATCAGGCCACTGGACCTTTGGAAAACACCTTTGGAAAACACTGAGATCCACGAAAAAATAAAACCATTTTCTCCCATCTCTATTAAGAATATATGCTGCGTTGCAGCAAAAAGTAGTTCACAAAGCAGTCTGCGTAGAAAAAGGAATCGGCAAACGGTTCCCTGTTTCCAAATTTTTGGAGAGGCGAGGAGATGAGGTGTGGTGTGTCTCCATCTTCTCTTCATCTTCTCCATGCTTTAATGCTTTGAAAAGGTATTTTTGATCTCTTGTAGCCTCTTTGATTGTCCAGTGGCCTGAATTCGGTGGGTCAGCTCTCCCTTTTGCTGCATCTGTCCTTCCAGTTAATCAGAAAGAGCTGAGGGCCAATTGCCTGCTCTTCCATTAACCGAGACACTTCAGATGGTGAGAATGGGATAAAAGGCATCTCTTTGTCGCCTTGGCTAGACAATGTTGATTTCCAGTATCTGATGGGCAGTTACTGCATGGCTGAACACAGGCCTTGCCTTGCATCCAGAACAGCATGGGGTAAATTCTCTTTCTTTCTTTCTTTCTTTCTTTCTTTCTTTCTTTCTTTCTTTCTTTCTTTCTTTCTTTCTTTCTTTCTTTCTTTCTTTCTTTCAGAGGCAGTAAACTGTAAGTAAATAAGAACAATGAAACATTCAACACTCTCTGCCCCACTGGTCAGCTGCTTGTAGCTGGAAGCTTGACAGATGTTGATTTTACTAACTGTCCTATTGATTCATCTACTTAATCGTTTCCATGGATAAAAAGACTGTTTGTGATGGACTTTAACCCAAGAGAAAAAGAAAAGCTTGGCATAGCATTGATTTTGGATGGTATAATGTTGTAGTTCCTCTGCTAACAGGGCAAGAATTACTTTTTCCAAGTAGTGCTTCTCTTATATTTAGCAGGGGGAGAGTAACTGTCCCCTTTCATCCCAGCACAAGGTTTTTTTTTTCCTAGTGGCTGTTTGCTGGTGGTGTTCTGCATCTTTTTATATTATGAACCCCTTTGGGGTCAGGGAGCCATTTGTTACTTGATTTTTTTTCTGCAAACCAGAAACATTTTTGTTGAACCGCAGTTTATAAATACAGATCGTCCCGTTCCATTCTGGAACCCCTAGTGCAGGGGTCTCTAAACTTTTTGGCCAAAGGGCTGCGTCAAATATCTGGCACAATGTCAAGGGCCAGGGAAAAAAATTAAATATAAAATTTAAATACATTAGAGATGGAATTTAGACGAATGAATGAATGAATGAATGAATGAATGAATGAATGAATGAATGAATGAATGGGCTCAAATGTCCAGAATTTCTCCAAGCACCAACAGTCCAAGAAATAAAGCATACACTTAAATGGACCCCCATTCCCCCACCCCACAAGCACAACTCTGGTTGTGTTTGGTCAACTGGGCCAGAGGCTCTTAGGGAATCAGAAGCTGACCGTGGGCTGGATAGAGACTCTCCACAGGCCGTATCTGGCCCCCAGACCGGGGTTTGGAGACCCCTGCCCTAGTGGATAAAAAAAAAATCTGTGGATAAAAAAAAAAAAAAGTGGAAAAATAGATTTAAAGACCCACTTTCTTGCCCCTCCGTTGCTCCTGATGAAGTAAGGTCTTGTCTCGACATCCACAGGGGTTTGATTCTGGGACTCCCTTCTAATATCACAAAATGTGTTAAATCAAAGCAGTTTAAAAACATTAACAAGTGCATCCCTTTACAACTGTGGTTTAAAAACAGCTTTTCTTACTGTTGTAGAGAGGCAGTCAGCAATTAGAAATGCAAAGGTCCCCCTGCCTTTGCCTGGCTCAGCTGAAGAACGGATTGATCACTTGCATGACTGTCTCTCTACAACAGTAAGAGAAGCAGTTTTTTTTTTTTAACTATGATTTTAAAGGGGTGCATTTTCCCCCTTCTCCAGGGATCAGCACATTCCTTCTCATTTGCAGGGCCCATTTGTGTTGAGTCAAATCCCTGTATAACGAGTTTGGACCTGTACTGTTGTTAATAATGTTGATGATTCTTTGGTTTTAAGTAAGCTGCTTGGGAAGTTTGTTTAAATAGCGGTTTACTTTAGTGGAGGGTGTGTAACTTGGGCAGTGATCCTTGGCATGACAGTAGAGATGCTCAGTGGCGTTGTTACGGGGTGTGGGCCACAGCGAGTGACGCGCATGGAGGTGGCGGTGACACCACTACTGGCCAACATTTTTTCAAATCTTGGTATTTTTGAAGAATACCGTCATGTTATATGTCAATCACGTAATTTCATGCAGAATGCAATGAAACAAACCATGTTGAAATATCTCTATTCTTTCAAAAGTTGTAACCAAAACACCAGCGGGGATCTGTCAATGGTACATCACCATGCCCACAACCAGGGCATTGTCCTACCCAATGTATGGGAGGAGCTCCATCATGAGGATGACATGCTGGCCTTCTGTACTTGGTCATGCAAACCCTAGTGATGCCCCTGGAGACGCTACAATCACGTCCTTGTTTGCATCTCTGAAATGTCGGAGGGATGTGCTTGAGCGTTCAGCCTTGATCCAGGACAGTGACATAAACATGTTTATGGTGTGTCTTTTGTTTGAAGGGAAGGAGGACATACTGCTGGCCAGAGAGCTGGGAATCCATTGCTGCATCATTAAACAAACAACAACAGAACCAGCTCTCATCTCACAGGGTCAATACATATCTGCTCTCAAAGAGCTTGGGAAAGAAAAGCTTATATAAGATGGGGCTCAATACCATATCCAATCCAGTTACAGTGGGCCCTCTGAATCCATGGGGGATCCATTCCAGGACCCCCCAAGGGCACTGAATTTGGCGGATAAAGAAATCTGCAGGGGGGGAGAGCTTGTGCAGCACCACAATTACTTACTTGGGGCATGTCTGGCCCTCCAGAGGACATGTGGTTTCCTGGCTTCCTCAGAGGCCTCCCATACACAACTGGAAGTCACTTTGGATTCACACTGGCAAACCAGAAGTGCCTCCCAGTCACATCCAGGAGGTCCTCCGAGGTCCTCCAGCTACAGGCTTGGCATCTGTGGATGTACGAATTTGCAGATAAGAAGGGCCGACTGTGTTTGCCTGGTGTAGATGGTTAATCGATCAAGGTATGTCCCTGGAAGGATGGAACTTCTTATTGTAGAGTTTTGAAAAAGTGGGTGTGATGTTGCAATGTTTCATATTTTTTTTGACTAGAGCAGGGGTGCCCAAACCCCAGCCCTGGGGCCACATGCGGCCCTCGAGGCCTCTCAAAGCAGCTCTCAGGGAGCCCCCAGTCTCCAATGAGCCTCTGGCCCTGCGGAGATTTGTTGCAGCCCACACTGGCCCGATGCAACTGCTCTCAGTGTGAGAGCGACTGTTTGACCTCTTGCGTGAGCTGTGGGATGAGGGCTCCCTCCACTACTTGCTGTTTCATGTCTGTGATGCAGCAGAGGAGCAAAGGAAAGGCCAACCTTGCTTTGTGCAAGGCCTTTTATAGGCCTTGAGCTTTTGCAAGACCTTCATTCCATCATATAAGTTCATCTTTATTATATTCATTTATGTAAACTTATGCAGATTTATTCAAATTTTAAATGTAAATTCCTTTTTCCCCCCAGGCCCCCGACACAGTGTCAGAGAGATGATGTGACCCTCCAGCCAAAAACTTTGGACACCCCTGGACTAGAGAAACAAAAGAGTCCCTAAAAACCCAGCCAGGTCCTTGGTACATCTTACTCTGTATTGTCTGTTGGGGAGAAGACTTCCTCAGCTCTGAGATCTTACAGTGCAGAGATGGATAGGGATGGAAAATGGAGTTTCTACATAGAATGCATATGTTCCATCACCTCTCTGTGCTGAAAGTTGTTGAACGTGGGTAGTTCATTGCTTGTCTGCACTCCATCATGCTTTGCCACTTCAGCCCACTTTCTCTATTAGTCTAATACTACCCCTTTGACCCAAAACAGGATGTTTTCCTTGTTCTTTGTTGTTTTGTCGCACTTTCTGTTTCCAACTCAGCCCTGGCAAGCTGCTTGAAATGCTGCGAAATCTGCCTCCTGGAGCCAAAGTGGGGATTTCATCTTCCGATCTTGGGGACCATCTCTTCCTGTCGATAGCATGCTACTTTAGGAATGCAGATCTCTCCCCAACTCTCCCAGGGCTGTCATTTTCAAGGCAGTTGCCGGATAAGAACGGGCTCCACAGCTCATTTAAAACCAGCATGCTCTGGTTTTTGGTCTGTGTGCATATAAGTGCCAAGCTTGAAAGATTTGCATTGCCCACAGGCAAGCCTGAATACAAAGTGTGAATTTTGTTTTTATTCCAAACACAGATTTTTTTTTTAAGTCCCAGAAAAGCACATGAAAAGAACAAAAATACTCTCTCCCCCCCCCCTTTAGTTTTTTTATCCTATTCAGGTTTATTGTGGAAAAAAGCCACTTTTTATTCCAGTTTAGAAACCAAGGCTAAAAGGATATACAAAAAAAGCCCCAAACTTGACCTCAGTTTGGAAGGAGTAAGTAATGACACCATATAAGAATATCCATCAGAGCACTAATATTTCAGAGAATAGGCAGGGAACCCTGTGTGTAAGGGAGAAAACTGGCAAGGAAGCTGGAGAGGGTCTCAACTGAGTTGAGACTGGCAGGTGGCGAGTAGCCTAAGGATAAGTGGGAGGAGTCAAGTGGCCTAGCGATAAGTAGGAGGAGCTAAGCAGCTGCCCAGAATTGGCTCCAGATTGTCGTTTGATGCCTGTCCAGCTGAGATAAAAGCAAAAAGCTGGAGAAACAGGATCTTTTCAGACTAAGTAAAAATCCTGTTAGCTACTGTTTTAAGTAGGTTACCTCTGGGTGTGGCGTTTGCCTAAAATTAGGTGGTGAGGCTTGTGGATTTCATTAATGGTCCTCCTACCTTCTCCCCTACCCCGAAAATTCAGTCACTCCATCCGTCTCTCTCCATGTGTCTTACCGGTTCACTTCAACCTTTTTTCAGCAAAGATTTCCCAGAAAGATCTTGTCCAGTTGGGTTTAGTGGGGCAAACCCTGCAACAGGAAACGGAGCAAGAAGGGTAGCAGTGACTCTGTCACACATACAGTCTGCCCTTTTTATCTACGAGGGATCTGTTCCAGGACCCCCACGAATATGTGAATCCGTGGATAGCAAATCCTCAGCCACTTCTGGTTTGACAAGGAAATCGGAAGTGGCTTTGCCCTGGTACCCATGGCATTTGTGGTGAGTCAAATTCGTGGATGTCAGATCAGTGGATACACTGTACCTTGTTCGCTTTAAGAGACGTTGGGAAAACCCTGTAGGATCGCCTAAGCTGGACTGCTGGTGTTGAGTTCAGTGAGCAAATGTTTCAGAGGAAAAGTGTGTTTCATGCTTGGTCAGCGATAGGAGCAAGCAAAAGAGAGAGAGAGAGAGGTTCCCATTTGCTGATTCCCTCACCAAAAGCACATGGATGCCACTGTCTTGCGCCACAAAGTGCCAAGATACCTATGATTAAGAAATCACACTTTTGGAGGGAGGAAAATACTCCAGTGCTGATTGTAATGAGGGGTGGATCTTGCCCCTGTTCATACAGATTCTATGGCAGCACTTCCCAACAGATTTGAGTCATGGCACCCTTTGGTCACAGAGCCTTGTTGTGGCAGCGCCATTGTCTGGCTCTCCTGGGCACCACCATCTTGAATTGCCCCAGAGGCTGCTGGGGACATCCTGCAATGCTTCTGTGACTTTGCCATGGTGCCCTTGGGCTCTGTGGCGCACATTTTGGGAACCACTTGTCTATGGGGAAGGTCATTATGACTGGGTGTATTGTCGAAGCCTTCTGGAAGTGGCCAGCGCCCGCAGGGTTAAAGTCTACTCTAAGCCCTTAATTGTGGTAGCAAAACTCTTCTTGGAAATGTCAGTCTGTTACTGTAAATAAAACCCAGCCCAGCAAGGGCACCTTAGCCGCTTTGTCTCAAAGGAGGCTTCCCATCTTGGGAGGATTAAGAGGAGAATATTCCATCCCACGCCGAGTTTGGAACAAAGCACATTCAGAGCTCCTGCATCCTGTTCTGTGCAGGTGAAAAAGGACCTTGCAGACCTCGTCTCCTCTGCTGCAGAGCAGCCATTGTGCCCAGGTGCCTTTGCTGGCACGACCTCATTGGACTTACAGAGGAGGGGGGCGAGATCTTAGTGAGCAGAGCAGCCCCTTCTACAGGAGCAGACACATTCCTCATCCCTGTTCTTAGAGGGGTGTGATTCCTGTTTTCATCTTTGGGAGGATGCCTTTGCGTCACCCTGTGCCAGAGCTCATTGCGTCACCCCCATAATGGACCTCCTCCCTTACCAGACTATACAGAATAAATGACAATATCATAGGCACGGCTTAAATGCAGTGGCATCACTAGGGTTGGTGTCACCCCCCATTAACTTTATTTATTTTAATATATGTATTTTATATATATACAGTACAGGTCACCCAACAAATTCAGTAACTGGGGGGGAAGGGAAACAGTGGCCACCTTGATGACTCTCACACAACTGAGGAAAGGCACAATCCTAAACCCTTAAGTCAGTGCTTTCCAGCACTGGCAAAGTGGTGCCAATGGGACGTGTGCTGCAGCCTGCAGTTGGGTGTCACTTACGGAGGCCTCCTCAAAGGAAGGGAATGTTTGTTCCCTGACCTCAGAGCTGCATTGCCCTTATGTCAGTGCTGGGGTTAGGATTGTGCCCCAAGGGTTCTAATGAGCTCTGATACATGAGAGCTGACTTATATATCCTTCTCTGGACTTTCAGAAGGCGTTTGACACGGTCCCTCACCAAAGGCTACTGAAAAAACTCCACAATCAGGGAATTAGAGGACAGGTCCTCTCGTGGATTGAGAACTGGTTGGAGGCCAGGAAGCAGAGAGTGGGTGTCAATGGGCAATTTTCACAATGGAGAGAGGTGAAAAGCGGTGTGCCCCAAGGATCTGTCCTGGGACTGGTGCTTTTCAACCTCTTCATAAATGACCTGGAGACAGGGTTGAGCAGTGAAGTGGCTAAGTTTGCAGACGACACCAAACTTTTCCAAGTGGTAAAGACCAGAAGTGATTGTGAGGAGCTCCAGAAGGATCTCTCCAGACTGGCAGAATGGGCAGCAAAATGGCAGATGCGCTTCAGTGTCAGTAAGTGTAAAGTCATGCAAATTGGGGCAAAAAATCAAAACTTTAGATATAGGCTGATGGGTTCTGAGCTGTCTGTGACAGATCAGGAGAGAGATCTTGGGGTGGTGGTGGACAAGTCGATGAAAGAGTCGACCCAATGTGCGGCGGCAGTGAAGAAGGCCAATTCTATGCTTGGGATCATTAGGAAGGGTATTCAGAACAAAACGGCTAGTATTATAATGCCGTTGTACAAATCGATGGTAAGGCCACACCTGGAGTATTGTGTCCAGTTCTGGTCGCCGCATCACAAAAAAGACATAGTGGAAATGGAAAAGGTGCAAAAGAGAGTGACTAAGATGATTACGGGGCTGGGGCACCTTCCTTATGAGGAAAGGCTACGGCGTTTGGGCCTCTTCAGCCTAGAAAAGAGACGCTTGAGGGGGGACATGATTGAGACATACAAAATTATGCAGGGAATGGACAGAGTGGATAGGGAGATGCTCTTTACACTCTCACATAATACCAGAACCAGGGGACATCCACTAAAATTGAATGTTGGGCGGGTTAGGACAGACAAAAGAAAATATTTCTTTACTCAGCGTGTGGTCGGTCTGTGGAACTCCTTGCCACAGGATGTGGTGCTGGCGTCTAGCCTAGACGCCTTTAAAAGGGGATTGGACAAGTTTCTGGAGGAAAAATCCATTATGGGGTACAAGCCATGATGTGTATGCGCAACCTCCTGATTTTAGGAATGGGTTAAGTCAAAATGCCAGATGTAGGGGAGGGCACCAGGATGAGGTCTCTTGTTATCTGGTGTGCTCCCTGGGGCATTTGGTGGGCCGCTGTGAGATACAGGAAGCTGGACTAGATGGGCCTATGGCCTGATCCAGTGGGGCTGTTCTTATGTTCTTATACTAACACCTTTTTGGTTCCCTACTGTGACATAATAAAATCTCATTGGCTCTCAGTACAATCGGTCTCATTGGTCAGTTTTGGGTTAAGCAACTCGGCTTTTTGTTACGTGAGGCCATTCTGTTTTCTCTTTCTGGCTAATTGACCATAATGTTTGATAGAATACAGATAATTCAACATGGTTTCTTTCATTACCTTCTGTATGAATGTACCTTTCCAACGTAACATGATGGTATTATTCATAAATACAAATGTTCCAAAAGTTTCCAAAAATTTTTGGCTTCTTGTGGTGTCACCCCCCTGAAGGTGTCACCAGGTGTGATCTGCACCCCCCACACCCCCAGAACGTGTCCTCCACCATAGTAAAAAAGATATAAACATAGACTTGAACTTCTTTCTTTCTTTCTTTCCTTTCCTTTCAAGACTTGTAAAGTTAGGTGGGTCCCAGTAAAGTGTCATTTTAAAAAATGGGTCCTGGTGCGAAAAAGCTTGGGAGCCACTGATCTGGCTCTCTAGAAGGCAAGTGTCACAAGAGGCAAGCCAGTGTTTGTGACTGTGTTCAGCAGGTGATTTGAGTTCAGCAGGTGTGTTCTGACACACCTCTTGTTGGCATCCTTCAGTCTCGGAAGACTATGGTGTCACGCTCTGAATGGTGGTTCTGGAACATAGTGTCCTCTCCAGTGCGCGAAGCCTGGGTAAAGTAGGTATGGAGGATAGGCTGTTACCCATGCAGCAAATCCCCCCTCTCCACCTCGCTGAAATGGTCCAATGGAAAGGCAGAGGCCAATATGGTTGGTTCCAGCGGCATCGCAGGAGTTGCCAGAATGTGACTGTGTTCAGCCACGAACGGCCTCAGGGACTCCGGCTCCAGATTTTGCCTCGAGGTTGACTCCTGAAGCCTTTTGGATGTAGCCACAAGGCAGTGGAGGTTTGGGATCAGAGTTTTCCTTCTCTCAGATGAGCTGCCTTCCCAGGCTGACGAGTCCCATCTACCCGGTGGCTGTTTAGTCGCCTGTTACAACAAGTACAGCCAAACTGAGGGCTATTCTTATCCCCAGCCCCCAGGGGAAACACACCTAAGAACATAAGAACATAAGACACACCTAAGAACATAAGAACAGCCCCACTGGATCAGGCCATAGGCCCATCTAGTCCAGCTTCCTGTATCTCACAGCGGCCCACCAAATGCCCCAGGGAGCACACCAGATATACAAGAGACCTCATCCTGGTGCCCTCCCTTGCATCTGGCATTCTGATATAACCCATTTCTAAAATCAGGAGGTTGCGCATACACATCATGGCTTGTAACCCATAATGGATTTTTCCTCCAGAAACTTGTCCAATCCCCTTTTAAAGGCGTCTAGGCTAGACGCCAGCACCACATCCTGTGGCAAGGAGTTCCTCAGACCGACCACACGCTGAGTAAAGAAATATTTTCTTTTGTCTGTCCTAACCCGCCAAACACTCAATTTTAGTGGATGTCCCCTGGTTCTGGTATTATGTGAGAGTGTAAAGAGCATCTCCCTATCCACTCTGTTCATCCCCTGCATAATTTTGTATGTCTTAATCATGTCCCCCCTCAGGCGTCTCTTTTCTAGGCTGAAGAGGCCCAAACGCCATAGCCTTTCCTCATAAGGAAGGTGCCCCAGCCCCGTAATCATCTTAGTCGCTCTCTTTTGCACCTTTTCCATTTCCACTATGTCTTTTTTGATCTCACTCACTCACCTGAGATCTCACTCAAGGCTAAGGAGGGGAGTTTACCCATCAGGTCTGGGGGAGGATGGGTCAGCACTGCTGGTCCACGGACCCTCCAGGAGCTGAAGCACTCTCTGCACTGAAATGTTTCTGACTCAACGGAAGGCAGCGTCTCGGTGATGAAGCGAAGCGCGGCAGCCCTTGTTCGGCTGCCTAAGAGCATTTTCACGTCCGTAGATTTATTTCCAGACAAAATGGAAAAAAGAGGTCTTGACTCGCCTGCAGTTCGGTTCTTAAGGCAATCAGTGACAGCCTTGATTGCGGCTCTTGCTTGGCCGTTCCCCGGGTGCTGGTGTTGCTGTGTTTTGAAGTGTGTCTCAAATGAGAAAAGCAGAGGCCCATTCATTGAAGGTTTGAAGTGGTCCTTCTTGAAGGCGCTGAACCATGGCCTTGATCCCCAGGGTGGCTGTACATGCTCAGGGGAGGCAGCTAACCACATGCTCTAAGCTTTGCTTCTTGATGCGCCCATTCATGGCATTGCACTGCCAGAACCATGCGCCCCAGTGTGCCAGTTTAAAAAGGACCTTACTGTGAATCTCCCCAGAGTCTTTCTGAGAGTCAGTGTGGTGTAGTCAGAGTAGCTGACTAGAGCAGTGTTTCTCAAACTGTGGGGTCGGGACCCACCAGGTGGGTCACGAGCCAATTTCAGGTGGGTCCCCATTCATTTCAATATTTTATTTTTAATATATTAGACTTGATGCTACCATGCTATGTGATTGCATTTGGGGAAATGTTACAGACCTGTACTTTGAACAAGCTACTATGTATATTCTTTTAACAATGATAGTAAATTGGACTTGAGTAAGTCCTGAGTAAGTGTAGGTAGGATTGCAGCCTAGGATTGTTAAAAATGTCCCTGCTTGATTACGTCACTTCTGGTCATGGCATCACTTCTGGTGGGTCCTGACAGATTCTCATTCTAAAAAGTGGGTCCCGGTGCTAAATGTGTGAGAACCACTGGACTAGAGCGAAGGAGAATGTGGGTTCGAATTCCCAGCTCACTGGGTGATCTTGGGCCAGTCACAATCTCGTAGTCTGGCCCACCTCACAGGGTTGTTGTGAGGATAAAGAGGGAGGAGACCACCATGCAGTCTACTCTTGAAAGAAATTGCTCCAATTCTGTTACAGTGTGATGTAATAACTTGTATCTGAAACAGATTCTCCCTCTGACTTCTCTTCCCCCCCCATTGCCTCTCGTGTCTCAGCAGGGCAGGGAGCTGTCTTTTTCATTGTATGTTGAGCACCATGTACATGAATGGCACTTTAGAAATACATTTTGCAAACTGAAAGGCTTCGCTCCAAACTATCGCAGGGTGCAAGAGAGACCAAGGAACCGGTGACCTTGGGCCAGTCACTCTCCCTCATGCTCACCTACCTCGCATGGTTGTTGTAAGGTCAAAAGGAGGGGAGGAACTATGTGCATCACCCTGAGCTCCTTGGAGGAAGGATGGTGTAAACATGTGAAAAAAATAAATTATTAATACAATGATGAACAGCATAAATACCTTGAATAAGGGATCTGTGGCTATTGGGGGGCCTGTACTAGTTGTAGGGGAACAATGGCAGACAAGTCTGCCTTCAGTGCCGCCTTGCAGACTTTCCAAAGGTATCTAGTGGGCCAGTGCGACATACAGGAGAACCAAGATGGTGTACGTATTGGTTCAAGAGTCAGACTCAGACCTGGAAGATACAGGTTCAAATCTCTGCTCAGCCATGAAGCTTCCTGGGTGTGATCTTGGGCCGGTCACCATCTCTGAGCCTCACCTACCTTACAGGATTGTTGTGAGGACAGAAGGAGGGAAGGAACTATGTACGTAATCCTGAGCTCTTTGGAGGAAGGGAAGTATAGGAATGTGAAAAAAATAAAAAAAGAGGAGCAAAAGAAATATCAACATCCAGCTCCATCATCATTTTTTTTGGGGTTTAGCATGTTCCTGGGACCACCTGTGGGCTATTCAGTGCAATTAGGTCAGACTCACTGCTGTGAGTTCCATGATGGAAGAAAGGCTGGTTCTAAATGAAGTGACTGAATAAATTTAGATTTTTGACAGCTTGTTGAAAGCACAGAAGCTGCAAACTCTGCCGGTTTATCATGCAGGCCCTTTGGTCAGCTGAATTCAGGTTCTCCATGTGTTGGTGCAGGTGGGCTTTATGTGTGTGTGGGGGGGGGGCAAGATTGTGGGTCTGACCCTGAATTTACTTGGTTCCTGACTTAGCATTCCATCCTTTATTTCAATGTTCCTTTATTTACAGGCACTGCAGGCCTTGCCCTGAGAGAGAGCGCAAATCACTTTTAATTACGAAGAAATGATCCTTTTTAAATGGGAAAAAAATGGCACATTGGAATGAGCTGCACTTACTGGTTATTGAGAGTGTGCAGCTCAATTACAGTGTAGCCTGCATGGGCCAATTTAAAAATAAAACTGTTTTTTAATTAATTTCTATGTATTAATTATTGCTAAAGTCTATACAGCGATACAATTAATGTCAAAAAAATTATGCTGCCCTTTTACAGTATTTTCAATTAATTGGAAATACACAACACCCCCCCCCCCCATATCTGCAGGGGTTCCGTTCTGGCCCACCCACCCTCCTGCGGTTACAGAAACTGCAGATGCAGGGGACCCTATCTTTGTGTGCCCCTCCCTGAACCCATTAACATTGTTTCGTGCAGCGGGGTCCAGGACCCACCAGTGCGTTGTGACTCAGTCTTTGGTGATCCATGAAACTGACAGGGCAGATTAGGCTCTGTGCATCAAGCTGCTATTTTGGGGAGGGAAAAATTATGCAGCGAATGGACAGAGTGGATAGAGAGATGCTCTTTACACTCTCACAAAATACCAGAACCAGGGGACATCCACTCAAATTGAGTGTTGGGAGAGTTAGAACAGACAAAAGAAAATATTTCTTTACTCAGTGTGTGGTTGGTCTGTGGAACTCCTTGCCACAGGATGTGGTGATGGCGTCTGGCCTGGATGCCTTTAAAAGGGGATTGGACAAGTTTCTGGAGGAAAAATCCATTATGGGTTACAAGCCATGATGTGTATGTGCAACCTCCTGATTTTAGAAATGGGCTATGTCAGAATGCCAGACGCAAGGGAGGGCACCAGAATGAGGTCTCTTGTTATCTGGTGTGCTCCCTGGGGCATTTGGTGGGCCGCTGTGAGATACAGGAAGCTGGACTAGATGGGCCTATGGCCTGATCCAGTGGGGCTGTTCTTATGTTCTTATGTAACACTGCTGCCCAATCACTATTATAGCCACACCTCTTGGTATTCATCAGTCAGGCAGCAGTCTCTAGGGCCTCTAAACTGCTTGAGAACCACTGTTTTAGAGGATTGCCAGCGAAGTGCTTCTTCCCTTTTCAGGCCGCTATAAACATGCAAGCTTATAGCATGTGCAGGCAGCCTGAATGCTTGAAGAGACTAGATTGAACTTTAACAGGAAGCAGCCTTCAGCCTGTCTGCTTAAGCCTGCATGCTTATAGCAACCTGTAAAAGGAAGAAGCACTTGGTGATAATCCTCTAAGCAATGTTAATGGGGATAGGCCGCTGATAACTGAATCTGCAGATACCAGATCTGTGGATACCGGGGGACACCTCTATGATTAATTTTTAAGATTCTTGCAGCCCCCGCAGCAGGAGAGACAGATTAGCTCCAAGCACTCCTTTCCTTGCTAGGATAGGCTTAGTGTAAAGATTGCAATACCAAAGCCTAAATTTAGTGACTTTATACTTGGAAGTGTAAATCCCGGAGGGAGTGACTCACTTCCTCCTAAGTGCTAAAGAGCCATCACAGAAGTATGTAGAAGCTGCTGCTGTGGGCATGGAAGACTTACACCCAAAGAGATACGCAGACAGCTGGATCCAGCTTTTGCAGATGTTTCTATGCGCTTGTGATCCTCGACTCCCAGAAGAATGACGCAGCCCATTCTTTTTTTCAGGAGCAAAGCCCCAGCAACCAGACATCGATAGCAATGATGCAAGAACCACAGGAAATGGTCGAGGAGACTGTGACCGTCGAGGAAGATCCCGGCACCCCAACATCCCATGTTTCCATTGTGACTTCAGAAGATGGAACCACCAGGAGGACTGAGACTAAGGTAGGGATGGCAGATTTGGGTCTTTTCTCAGTCAAGGCCTATGGGGGGAAGGGGGGAAAGAGTGGTGATATAGCAAGTCTTCAGTTTAAATAATTTAATTCAAGTTGTTTCATTATAAAGTTGATGAGGGGGAAAAAAAACACGTTCTCTCCATGTCTGCGTGGGATTTCTCCAGCCTGGAAAGAACACCTGTATTTCAGTGTTTAATATTAGAATTTGGGGAGGAGTATTTAGAAGTTTGGTGATAGTTTTGTGACCAGAAACATGCTGTAGGAACACAACTTTTGTTTAGGTATATAAATTAGCCTGCGGTAAAATTGGTTCTATTGTAAGTTGTTTCGCTTAAAGTTGTAGTTTCCCTTTTGACAACTGTGGCGACGTGCTATAACAATCTAATGGTTGTCAGGGGGCTTGGGGGAGAATTCATGAGGTGAGGAGTTCCATAGAACCAGGTGCCACTATGGAGAAAGCCCTTTCGTAAGTCATGGTTGGTTGTGCCTTCAAGAGCAGCAGGAATATAGGTCTAGTTTAGGGTCTCAGTATTCACTTTGTCTGTGACTTCTGCTATTGTGCCCACAAGGCTCTACCCCTGAGCCGTCAAGACTCAGCTAGGCTCCAATCCAGTCTGTCAAGTACCTTGTCTCAACCTTTTTGGACAGGGTGGTGGAATCCATCTCCTGAATCTCAAAGAAAATCTAGCAGCCCTAGTTGCATCATCTTCCAAGCTCAGAGAGGCCCACTTCAAACTCTGATAATTGATTTCTCTCAATGGCCTGGATTGTCATTGAATCGTAATCTGGTGAATATGTAGACAGGACCTTCTGCAATGCAAAACCACTGTTCAGCCACTGAGCTATGGACCCCAGTTCCCAGATACCATGGCTGGAGCAGCCACAAGGGGTTTGAAGGGGAGGAGCAAGTTTAGCACATGGGGGGAGGAGAGTTTCTGAAGATTATCCCAAAAAAGCATGGGAATGGCCCAGCGGCAAAACTGTAATCTCAGATTTTCATTCAAATGTATCTTAAGTGGATAAGATTCCATAAAAAATATATTTATATATATATACTCGTTCAGCAGTTCTCAAACTGTGGGCCCAGGACCCACCAGTGGGTCGTGACCCAATTTTTCATGGTTCTTGAAGCTGACAGTGCAGATTAGGCTTTGTGCATCTAGGACAGGGGTGTCAAACATAAGGCCTGGGGGCCGGGTGCAGCCCATGGAAGCTTTTTATACGGCCCTCAGGCTTTCAGCTGCTGAGTAGTGCTGAGGCTGAGGTGTTACTGCTGAAAGGACAGCCCACATGAAAATTGGGCTCTCCCCTATCTTGAAATATGATCAAGATTCGTATATTTTCTCTTTTGTTGTTTGCAGCTAATGAGTTCCTAAGTGAGAAAAAAATGTTTATTTCTGGTTATGACCTGTTTAATGACATCACTTCTTGCCTAATGACATCACTTCCAGCCCTCAGCAGGCATCATGAATGCTATGTGGCCCTCCATATGAAATGAGTTTGACACCCCTGATCTAGGACATCCAAAAAGTTTGAGAACCACTAGTTCTAAATAATGTAACTACAGGTGGAGCCTATTTATCTGTGTTAGTTCCGTTCTGTGACTCAGCGAGATTAACAAAAAAACCCATTGTGCTAAATTCCATAGAGTTACGCAAATACACTGCAGCCTGACACTTCCAGATGGAAGGAAACTAAGGCAGCTGTTATCAATCCCCTCTCCTCCGCTCCTTGCCAGCCGTCCCTGTTGCCAGGCTTCTTTCACATGGGATGCTGATCTTTTAAGAGTCCAGCCTTATGCGTTTCTACTCAGAAGTAAGCCCCATAGTAGTCTGCACCATGGGGGGGGGGTTGCTTGTGATTGCCTGCACCATCTCAAGGGGGGGGGGAATTTGGCAAACACTCACTGGGTTTTTTAAAGCAATCCCCTCTCCTCCCCCTCCTGCCTCCCCCTCCATTCTCAGCCCTCCCTGTTGCCAGCTGCCTGGCTTCTTTCACAGTTGGGATGCTGATCTTTTAAGAGGCCAGCTCTATGCGTTTCTACTCAGAAATAAGCCCCATTCCAGTCAATGGGGCTTACTCCCAGGAAAGTGTGGAGAGGATTGTAGGCTATATCTCATGCTTTGCTTGGTGGGAAGGCTTGCTTGTGATTGCCTGTACCATGGGGGGGGGGGGGTTGCTTGTATCAGTGATTGCCTGCACCATCTCAATGGGGGGGGGGGAATTTGGCAAACACTCCCTGGGTTCTTTAAAGCAATCCCCTCTGTTGCTACCACACCTACCCCTGTGTGAGTGAGTGAGAGAAAGAGAGAGAGCGCGCTCTATCTTTCTGCATGTGTTCTGGCTACAGAGATTTTTGCCCCCCCTTCCCCTCTTCAGCCTCTTTGCTGGCTCAGGGGCTCCAGGAGTGTTACTGTTCCTTTACAAGGGGAACCTCTTCCAGGGCTCCAGGGCTATTTCCCTGCCTGGGTGAGGCAGAGCCTTTTTGCAGTGTTTTAGGCTGCCTGGAAATGGAGCCAGATGCTAGTGCAGTGCAAAGGAGGCAAAGGTGTGTGTGACTTTCGGTTCCCCCACTCCCATTTGAGACAAATCTGCAGATAAATAGGCTGCACCTGTAGTTGATTTTAAATGATGGTGTATACTAAATTTGTTTCTGAATGATGGCACATGCTAGGGGTGGCCAAACTTGCTTAGCATAAAAACCACATACAATGAACTCCAGATGTTTGAGAGCCACAAGACAAAGAGATGTTTGAGAGCTGCCATATTGAAGACGCATTTAAATTCTTAAATATTTATACATCACAAACATTAAACTTATGCTTTAAGCCAGTGGACTCTCAGGTTATAGCCACTAAATAATTAAAAAGCTTGAAAATTTCTTATTTACCTTTTGTACCAATTGTGATGCCAAAAGGAGCTCAGCCAGTATATTTTCATGAGCCTCACGTTATACGTCAAAGAGTCACATGTGTCTCGAGAGCATCCCCTGGCATAGACCTTTAGGTGCCTCAGGTAAATGCCAAGTTGAAAAAAAAAATATCCAAACATGGAAATAACTGGAATGATGAGAGAATGGCAGCTCTCCTCCATGAGTGTGGAGGCCGCTTGAGAAATTGACGTTGACGAACTAGGCCGTGGTAACAGGTGAGTGAATAAATTAGAGAGAGCCCACTGCCAGGTCAGAACTGGCTGCATTTTGAGCAGATGTCCTCAGGACAAAGCTCATTGGAGAATTTATTACTGCTCCAAAAACTGGATCGATCAACGCATTTAAATTCATCCGAATGTCATTTGTGTTCCAGTTCATTCGCTGTTGACAATTCTATAATATTTTGCTGCTGCTGTTAAGCTAATGACTTCTATGGCAAAAATTCTCTCTCTGTAAAAGCTTTTAGTGTTGCATTTTGATTTGTTGGTTTGGACAAATAAAGCTGCATAAGGAGTTTGTTTTTCTCTCCCCCGTTTTCTTCTTTAATTTTTTTGGTGGTGTTTGTGTTGGCTAACCTTTTTTATTTTATTTTTGTTGTTGTTTGTTTGATCTGCTGTTTAGGTTTTGGATGCAGCTTGTTAAATCAAAAATAATGAAAGCTGAGAAGAGTGTGTGTGTGTGGGGGGGGGGAGGCATAGATTGGAACATAAAATTTCAGCCTGGCTAAAGGAAAAATGAAATAGACTGAAGGGGTGAAGTTGACTACATAGCTTTTATATCTATAGGAAGACATTATGCAATGTGTCTTGTTCTTGTTGGAGCTGTTGGTCTGCTTAGTGTGCAAGATTTGTAGATGGGGAACATACGTAGAAGACATTTATTTTTCCATCTCTGTTTTTAGAAGCCGATATAGGTTCGGCCCAGGGGTTCCCAAACTTCATACCTTCGTGACTCACTGCATTGTCTGCGGTCGATCCGGAGCCTGCTAACTGGGGCTTCTTAGAGCTGCACCAGCTATTTAGCTGGCACAGACTCAAGATGCCCCATGTTGGGTTTTCAAGCCTGGAAGAAGAGATAGGAATCAGTGGAGGCAGCCTCCACCTGTCCTACTCCCCTCCTGGGCTGATTGCACCCCTGTACCATCCTCCCCCTGTTGCGTCACAGCTCCTCCCCACTAGATATCGTGCCTGCTTAAGGCTGGTTAGTTTCCCTTTGTTAAATCACCCGGGTAGTAAGCACGCATCAGAGTCAAGTCCCAGTCCAATAAATGCAGATTGCCAAATCATAGTCCAAAGTCAATATGCCGGGTCACAGTCCAAGGTCAAATTCCAGTCAGGTCAGATCAGGTCTCCTCTGGGTCAGGTAGCATCTCCCTCTGGGTCAGGGTAGGCTTTGGTCCTTCTGAAGCTGCCTTTTATCCTTGGTGTCCCATTAAGTGCAAATGCAGCTCAGCTGTGAGCTACCTCCTTAGCTCATTCAAAGTCCCATCAAGGTCAAATGAAGCTCAGGTGTCCAACCAGGTCTCCATTGGCCTTGATTGATTACAGCTGTGGAGCCAGCCCTGCACTTCCCAGAGCTGTCAGCCAGCTGTCAAAACATGGAATCGCTATCAACACCACAGCATCCACCTGATGATCTTCTGATCTTCCATTACACCCCCTGCCTAGGAACGCCTCCCCCACACCCCTTGCCATCCTCCCCAGGCCGCTTAGCTTAAGAACATAAGAACAGCCCCACTGGATCAGGCCATAGGTCCATCTAGTCCAGCTTCGAGAAACCGACAGAGCTGATTAGGTTGTGTGCATCTAGGGCCTCTAAAAAGTTTGAGAACCACTGCCCTAACTGTTAGATAAAAGGACAGCCGTGTGGATGACCGAGTTTGCCCAGAATAGTCCTACAGTAAATAAGCCATGTGTTTTCTGTCAGCAATCAAGACTGAAATGCTTGCATTATACAATGGCAGCTCTGGCTTTTTGGCAGACCCTGGGGCAAAGGGCTTGCCAGGGCCCCCAATGGTACGTTCCCCCATACTTTGACAGCACGTATGTGTGCCAGCTCACCTCCCCACCTCAGGGTGCCTGAGAGCCAGACAACAGAGGGTGACAAGTGCTCCTTCATGCTGTCACCTGGAACCACAGTGGTGACAGTGAAGGAAGACACATGTCTGTCGCACCACCTGCTCTCCGCTGTCTCTTGGGAAGTTCTCCCCATTGGGCTCTGACTGACTTCTCCAGTGATGATGGGAAGCAGATTCAGCAGCAGATGGGAAGCATCCCTGTGGGCTACTGGCCTTTGGGGTAGTGGAAGGGTGCAGCAGCCAAAAGACCTTTCCTGTCTTGAGGGCTGGCCAGGAGTGGATGGGGGTCCTGTTTCCTGGCAGGCCCCACCTG
Organism: Tiliqua scincoides; assembly: GCF_035046505.1. Lineage (NCBI taxonomy): Eukaryota > Metazoa > Chordata > Lepidosauria > Squamata > Scincidae > Tiliqua > Tiliqua scincoides. The sequence goes on from NC_089834.1 coordinate 7,185,428, forward strand.
TGAACTCACTCCAGACCCACTCTTTTCCTGTCTAAACCATGGCAAGCATCCCATCTATGCCTGAGAGGAGCATGGCTCAGTACACAACCAGCTGGAGAATGGCTGCCCATTCATATATATTAACTCAGTGGTCCCCATGCTTTAAGAACATAAGAACACAAGAAGAGCCCCGCTGGATCAGGCCATAGGCCCATCTAGTCCAGCTTCCTGTATCTCACAGCGGCCCACCAAATGCCCCAGGGAGCACACCAGATAACAAGAAGACCTGCAAGGCATTCTGGGAATTGTAGTTAAGAACATAAGAACAGCCCCACTGGATCAGGCCATAGGCCCATCTAGTCCAGCTTCCTGTATCTCACAGCGGCCCACCAAATGCCCCAGGGAGCACACCAGATAACAAGAGACCTGCAAGGCCTCCTGGGAATTGTAGTTTAAGAACATAAGAACAGCCCCACTGGATCAGGCCATAGGCCCATCTAGTCCAGCTTCCTGTATCTCTCAGCGGCCCACCAAATGCCCCAGGGAGCACACCAGATAATGAGAGACCTCATCCTGGTGCCCTCCCTTGCATCTGGCATTCTGACATAACCCATTTCATAACCCATTTCTTTTTAGCACCCGGGCCCACTATTCAATTCAACTCTCTATTGTAACCCATCTAGCTTTAGAAGACTTATAAATAAAGGTTCACCTTTCCAACTGCTCAAGCCTCTGTTTTTTAATCCTTTTTACTAGGTGACCTGCCTCCTGGAGCATTTGTTGGGCACCACGGTCATCAGATCAGGACCAATCTGGCAGCCCCTTTGATAAGAGCAGAGGTGTGGTTGCCTGCTTATGAGTAAATGCACACATGTGACTCAGTTTCACTTTCCATAGTCTTTGATAACACAGGCCAACACACATTTTGCTTCCTTAAACATTAAACCAATTCCTGGGTATATTTGGGGTGCCGATTCCAAAAATGTCATCCGTTTCGCCCTATCACGTCTAGTTTTGGAGATATAATATAGCCTCATTAGTGAGTGGTTCAGTCAGCTTCCTCATGAGGAACATAAGAACAGGAAGCCTACACCATGGCTATACACCTACACTAATGAAGCTATACTATATCTCCAAAACTAGAAGTGATAGGGCGAAACGGATGCCATTTTTGGAATTGGCACCTCAAATTCATATCAAGCCACCATGAAGTTTGGGAAAAACGTTTCTGATCCTCAGTTTTGTAGGCCCGTGTAATTAATTGCTGGATAGCATACAAGAGTTAGGTTTGACTAAGTTTACTTTTGCACGCAGATATGGGGAAAGGACATTTGGATAATGGGGAGGTTTCTTAATTTGTAATTCCAGGACTGTTTTCTAATGAGGACCTTGCCATGCTTTTGGCATCGTTGCATGAACATTGGAGCATGCAATCCAATTTATGGCTTGCCCACTTTCTCTCTCATCCTTTTCCCATTCCCTACTTCCCAACAGTGTTGTACAAAAGGCTCCTCTGCTTAGTCTTTCCACCACTTCCTCAGGTGAACACACCATCTGTCCTGACCTGGCATTAACTCATTGTCTTCCACCCCACTAGATGCACTTAGGGCTTTGTTTTCTCTAAACTACCGGCCAGCTGCTCCAAAGCTGGTTCTTGCCACCCGATTCTCTAGTTGGTTGGCCTCAGACTATTCTTCTTCTGGTCTGATGACTTCTTCCCTTCTGCCAAGTGCATTCAGTGAATGAAGCTGGAAAGTTAGCTAGAATGTATTTAGGAGGGAAGAGGCCAATCTTGGAGACCTCCCAACTTGGCACAGTTGTCCACCTGTACGAATTGCACTGTATAGTTTTTTTGTACCAGCTGTTGGGATGTATTGGCTTTCTGGCCAAAACTGCCTTCTGCTCTGTACTCTTGGCATCGACACTTTATTGGAAGAACAAGAAGCCTTGGAGCACCATAAACGACTTACACAGCCCAATCCTAACTAAATTCCCGGACAACGATACAGTGGTACCGGCTTCACTGCTTCCTGCAAGGGAATTTCAGCTGCTGGAGGATTCCTCAAGGTAAGGGGACATTTGATTCCTTGCCCCAAGGTAAGCCTCTGTGGCCACAATAGGTCAATTCAGACCTGCCCAGCTATATTCCTGGAGCAAATCTGCTTTGATCTATGTTGGTGGATCAGACCAGGAAAAAGGGATATGATATAGTGTGCACTGGTTCTGCTGATCCCGCCCACCCACCTCTGCTCCCTTGCTGCCCTACCCCACCCAGTTACACCCCTCCCCACTCCCCATCCCCCACCCCACCAGGTTTACCTGCTCTGCCTAGCATTGTGCACTGGCACCAGTGAGAAGGCTTTGGCTTTCCCGCTGGCGCTGCTGGAAACTGCACTGATGCAAAGTGCTTTATGTTGCTTTTGTGACAATCCCCAGTGCAAGCGGGGAACAGAATTGGACCATAACACAATAATTTCAGCACAAACTTTCGGGGACTACAGTCCGTCCCATTAGATGCATGAAGAGATAGCCTCAATTTTTCCATTATGGACAGAGAGAGCGAAAACAAAAACCCCAAAACCAGACAAGGTGGGTTCAGGGTATTATGGGATTTTGGTGACCGTTACTGGGTGAGGTTCAGTGAGGACTCACCACAGCAATAACAGTAGATGAAGCAGACTTCCTGGCTGTGCGGAGTTAATTAGCTGATAGTAATGAGGCAGAAAGGATGGCTTCCGTTAGAGCTAGCATGGGTAGATCCAAACTTGTGAATGATCAGGACCAAATTAAGAGAATGCAAACAGTGCAGTGGCTCACTATTGTTGTGTGAAGTTAAGCTAAATAAATAAGATAGATATAAGGATAATTTAATCAGGTAATCATACTCTTTCTGGTTGAACTATTTAACAATGTAGTGAAACAGGAAGCCTTCATTCCTGTTCAGGCCCATGCTAATAGAATCAAATTTCCTGATCTATCCTAGTTCAGCAGCTCCTTGCAGGATTCTTCCCTTTTATATTCCTTTGTTGTAAAATGCTGACCTTCAGGTCAGCTGCAGTGACTCCTAGGAGACAGCATTCCCAATATTATCTTTATTATCTAGATCAGTGTTTCCCAATTTGTGGTCTGTGGACCACAAATGGTCCAGAGGAGCACAGGAGTGGTCCGTGAGCCATCAGGCTGTGTAGTCTGCAGGCAAGCAGAGCGCTGTGAGCTTGTCACCTTGCCGGCGCTGTGTTTGGGCCCTCCCACCCTCCCTTGCCTCGAAACAGGGCCGCTCTGGCGGCCATTGGCAATGCCACGATGATGTCATCACCTATAAAGGCATCCTCCCCAAGTCTTTCTACAACTGCACAGTCAGTGGTTCGCAATGGACTTGAGTGCGAGTGTGGCTGGTCTACAGTCTCCAAAAGGTAGGGAACGCTGATCCTAGATACTCAGCTTGGTGAGTTCATTGCCAATATGAGATCTGAACGAGAATTTGGCGGTCTGGGGCTCAGTTTGGACCTTGAGCGTGCCTGCGTTGTTCTTTTCAGCCCCTTCTAACTTGTTATTTTGATTTCCTGAGATAGAGCAGAGAGAGAACTGAAGCCTCGCTTGCGACGTAAATGTCAGGTATTCCTGCGCCGAGGCTCCCCCTTGTTCTTCCTCCCCGTACCTGCTGTTTGAAGATCATATAGGAGCCTAATTAAAGTAAATAGCCTTGGCTTGGAAGCACAGGAGCTTGTCACAAATGCTTTGGCTTTTTTCTTCCTTCCGAGCGCACGGATTGCAGTGAGTCAACATCAAGGCAAAGGCAGAGGGGGCGTGGACGGAACAGTTGCTGTTCCAGGCGAGAGTGAGCGAGCTTCTCTTCCTATCGCTTTTATTTATTTTAAATAAGCTTCTGTGAATAATTGCTCTTCCAACTTCTGCTTTTGCTCTTTTTTGCCTGTCGAGCCCGGCTGGCTGGCACCCTGTGCAGCACTCCCCGCACAAAGGGGGATCGTGTTGGATGCGTCACCTGTGTTGCTTTTGGAAGCCAATCATTTTAGCCGTCTTAAAACAACGAAGGTCACCTTGGGCAGGCGCAAACTCTTTTAAATTTCCAGCAGAGGAGCGCTGCGGCAGATTACAAAGCGACCGAGGATCTCTGAATAGCACGACTTGGATGAGATCTGTCCCTTTCTCACTTTTTTTTTTCTTCAGGGTTGCTGCTTTCCTGATCTCGTTGCGGTGAAATGTTCCATTCTTCCCCCCTTTCCAACACCTGCAAGGTCCAGCTGAGAGTTTCCTTTGATTTGTATAGATTTGTCACCTGTTTATTTCACGGCCACAAAGCAACTTGCAATTCTGCAAAGCAAGTTTGTCATGGGTTTGTGCCTGTCAAACCCAAGGCCTGCTGCCCATCCAGAGTTATCTCAGCCTGCAAACAACCTTGGATGCTTGTGATCACCTTGGGGAGAAGAGCAGGTTGTCTGGTCTCAGGACCTGACCTTCTGCTTCAGGGATTTAACCCTCTTCTCAGGCTCTCCAGAAGGAAGACGAGTATCTCAGGGCAAGAGAACCAGAATCAAGGAGGCAAACTATATTATGCTTCAAGTTTTAAGGTCATAACAAGAGCCCTGCTGGATTAGTCCTGACGCCGGTTCCCAGGAAGCTTCTTTAGGTGGCCCAAGTAGACTCATTGGGACTGCAGCAGCTCTTCCCAGTGTAAGGGGAAGTGATTCCCCTTGCCCCGGTCTGAGCCACTTTCGGCCCCAAACTCATGGTGGATACGGGGCAGGCTAACCGACCTCCCAGCGCAAGGTGGGATTGCACAGTGAATGTTCTGTTTCCCTGACCTCCTTTCATCCCTGGGGGGGGGGGGGGAATCATGGCTTGTTCTGTCCTTCCATCAACTCAGTGGCACATTCAGATCATTGCAGTGCCGCCTGAACCAGAGGAATGTGAAGACTCTTAAGACCCCGGCAGATTGAGTTTTCTTTGGAGTAAATAATGGCCGGACTCATCTGTGTGTCTTCAGTCACTTGGCTGCCACAATCCTCACCTCATCTTGCATTTATTCAGTTTCTTCGCATGGTCCAGGGAGAATCATTCAATTTTTCGTCATTAATGTTTAGCACTTTTTTTTTTCTGGTTTCCATCCTTAAATTGTTCATGCCCAGGGTGTAGCCACAGGCCTTATGTAACCTAAATAGCTGTATTGCTTGGCACAGCCTAAGATCGCTGCCATTGTCTCCACTCAGCATTCACAGAGGCTGCAAGGCTGCAGAGGTGATATAGCATAGTGGGTAAGAGGGTGCGATCCTAACCAACTTTCCAGAACCCAGGTAAGGGCAGTGCAGCTCCCAGGTAAGGGAACAAACATTCCCTTACCTTGAGGAGGCCTCCGTGACTGCCACCCAACTACAGGATGCAATTGCAGAAATGCAGGTTACATGCCCCATTGGCACAGCTAAGCCAGTGCTGGAAAGTTGGTTAGGATTTGGGCCTGAGCTGCAAACCAGGACTTTTCTGGTTCGACTCTCTCCGGTGGCATGAGCTCTCTCTGCAAGCTCTCAGCCCTCTTTGCCTCAGTCCTCCCTATCTGTGAAATGGAGTTAATAGTCACCATGCTGAACGGTTGTGAAGACTACATCAAGGTTATGCATCTTGGTTGGTTTGCACACTCACAAAAGTTCTGTACAAGTGCTTAATAGTATTAAATTGAGGAGGAACAATGGGAAAATATCACTAAATATCGTGGCAACCTTCAGTCTCGAAAAGCTATGGTATCGCGCTCTGAATGGTGGTTCTGGAACAGCGTCTAAGTGTGGCTGAAAAGGCCAATCCGGGAGTGACAATCCCTTCCACACCGGGAGCAAGTGCAGTCTGTCCCTGGTCTGTCTCCCTGGCTGTGGGCCTTCCTTCTTTGCCTCTTTGCCTCAGACTGTTGGCCAAGTGTCTCTTCAAACTGGGAAAGGCCATGCTGCACAGCCTGCCTCCAAGCAGGCCGCTCAGAGGCCAGGGTTTCCCACTTGTTGAGGTCCACTCCTAAGGCCTTCAGATCCCTCTTGCAGATGTCCTTGTATCGCAGCTGTGGTCTACCTGTAGGGCGCTTTCCTTGCACGAGTTCTCCATAGAGGAGATCCTTTGGGATCCGGCCATCATCCATTCTCACAACATGACCGAGCCAACGCAGGCGTCTCTGTTTCAGCAGTGCATACATGCTAGGGATTCCAGCTCTTTCCAGGACTGTGTTGTTTGGAACTTTGTCCTGCCAGGTGATGCCGAGGATGCATCGGAGGCAGCGCATGTGGAAAGCGTTCAGTTTCCTCTTCTGTTGTGAGCAAAGAGTCCATGAGTCGCTGCAGTACAGAAGTGTACTCAGGACGCAAGCTCTGTAGACCTGGATCTTGGTATCACTAAATATAAAGAACTGGAAAATGAAATACAGCGCCTTTGGGGAAAGGAAACAGCAACCACATCTATTGCCATTGGTGCACTAGATGCAATCCCCAAGGCCAGTGGTTCTCAAATTGTGAGCTATGGCTCCCCGGGGAGCTGTGGAAACCTGCCCGGGGAGTCAGGAATCCTTGCGAAAAACCTGCCGCCCAATACAATGCATAGGATTGTAGCCCTACTGGGGAGCTGCTGTCAATGGCCCGATAGGTCAAGGGAGACACCAGCCGAAACAGTTTGGGAACCACCGCCCAAGGCCCTTAAACATCTGGCCAGCACAGGTATAGACAAGATAACAGTTGAACTATTGCAGCTAGTCTCACCACTAGGAACATCAAACGTTATAAGGCGATAATCTCACCAGTTCTTAAACCCTTGGGTAGAGTTTAAACTGGCAAGGACACAAAAACTCCAGTCCAAACATCTGGTGGGCTGCGACACCACTGATTATGGTTTTGGTTGTTGCTGTCACTATTGTTATTGAGGAGGGAGACAAAACTAAAGAGTGACAATACTCCCCTCTTAATTTCTCTATCCCGCTAAAGCAGGGGTGCCCAAACCCCGGCCCGGGGGCCACTTGCGGCCCTCGCAGCCTCTCAATGCGGCCCTCAGGGAGCCCCCAGTCTCCAATGAGCCTCTGGCCCTCCGGAGATTTGTTGAAGCCCGTACTGGCCCAATGCAACTTCTCTCAGCGTGAGGGCGACTGTTTGACCTCTCGTGTGAGCTGTGGGATGAGGGCTCCCTCCAATGCTTGATGTTTCACGTCTGTGATGCAGTAGCGGCAGCAAAGGAAAGGCCAGCCTTGCTTTGTGCAAGGCCTTTTATAGGCCTTGAGCTATTGCAAGACCTTCACTCATTCATATAAGTTTGTCTTTAATATATTCATTTATGAAAACTTATGTAAATTTATTCAAATTTTCAATGTAAATTAATTCTTTTTTTCCCCCCCGGCCCCCGACACAGTGTCAGAGAGCTGATGTGGCCCTCCTGCCTAAAACTTTGGACACCCCTGCGCTAAAGTATGGGCAAATGGCTCCTTATCTGAGTATTCCGATCAACCCTTCTGAACGCTAATAAAATACTGGCATTTTTAAGAAGGCCAGTGCAAAAATAGGGACATTGTTATACCAGGGGCCAGTGACCAGGGTTGACTCTGAAAGCTTGGATCTTCTGATAAATGACTTGTACTTGTAGAACCTCCAGGAATAGCCAGCTGCCAACCTTATTTAGGACCAAATCCTCTCATTACATTAAAAGGCTTTGTTTAAACCCCCCCCCCCCCAACTTCAAATAGCTATTGTGGGTGATGGGGAATCTGAATTGGGACTGCTGTGAGGTGTAGGAGGGCTTTATTTAACCCTTTCAACCTGTGCTTCAGTTCCAATAGGGGAAGCTGCAATTGGCATTAATTAGAAGCCCCTGGTGTGGTGTAGAATAGAATAGGTGTGGTGTGCCCCACAAGTATGGGTGGAATTGGCATTAATAAAAGCCCCCTTCCCAATGCCGTTTGTGGTGTGGGTAGAATTTTTGCCAGGTTAAAAACACCACCATGCTATAGTTCCAGGCCTGCTTGCCCGCTCTCCCAGAGTAGCTGTTTAAGGAAAAAATAAAATGAATGGCCAAATGGTTCCTTTTAACTCAACGTACAGCCTGGCCCTTAAAGTTTCAGTGGGAAGCGAGTGTCTGAGCTCCTTTTGAAAAGCTCAGCCGTTTCCAACTTAAGTGGCCATCAGGGAGTGAGGCTTGACCTTCCCGTTTCATAGGCCTCTGAAGGGCCAGTTTCTTTCATAGCCTCCTGTTAACAAGGTAATGGTGTGTGCTTTTTTTAGTCCGGTAATTTTACAGTCTATATGTCAAAAATAAGCACTCAAGAAATGTCAAAATGCTTTTATCCTTGAGTGCTTCTTCCTTGCCTATTTTCTGTTTTATGACACAATTCGGACAAAAAATCTTTCCAGTTATGTCAGCTTTAATAAAATATTTTTAATTTATTTGAAGTGTTAAAAGGTGTGGGGCATGGAAGCCTTTTCCTTACTCTGAGGATACAGAACTTACTTAGTCCGGCGGCTTCATTTGAACCAAGAAAAGCCCGTCTCAATCTTGCGCGGTGTTAAAACGTTTGGGCTTTGTCCAATTGGAGGAATTAATATTGATTTGTAAAGCCGGTCATTCAATCTTCCCCATGGTTCGAACAAGGAAGGTGTGTTAATTGTTAGGAGTTTTATTAGGTTTTTCTTCTTGTCTGAAGCAGGACCTGTCAAGATCTCATCTTCCTTTATGACGTTTTTATTCCTCTGTTCCTCTTAAGGCAACAATTTTCAGCCAGGGCACCGCAGCGCTTTGGTGTGCCACAAATGATCCAGAGGTATGCTGTGGGAGAGAGTCATTTATTAGTAGGGCTATTGGGGGATGTGAGCCCCTGGCTGGCAGCATCATAGCATGCCTTGAGAATGGTAAAAAAACTGATGGTATATCCTTTGGCAATTTGAGTGTTGGGAGAGTTAGAACAGACAAAAGAAAATATTTCTTTACTTGGCGTGTGGTTGGTCTGTGGAACTCCTTGCCACAGAATGTGGTGACGGCATCTGCCCTGGACGCCTTTAAAAGGGGATTGGACATGTTTCTGGAGGAAAAATCCATTACAGGTTACAAGCCATGATGTGTATGTGCAACCTCCTGATTTTAGAAATGGGCTATGTCAGAATGCCAGATGCAAGGGAGGGCACCAGGATGCAGGTCTCTTGTTATCTGGTGTGCTCCCTGGGGCATTTGGTGGGCCGCTGTGAGATACAGGAAGCTGGACTAGATGGGCCTTTGGCCTGATCCAGTGGGGCTGTTCTTATGTTCTTAACTACAATTCCCAGGAAGCCTTGCAGGTCTCTTGTTATCTGGTGTGCTCCCTGGGGCATTTGGTGGGCCGCTGTGAGATACAGGAAGCTGGACTAGATGGGCCTATGGCCTGATCCAGTGGGGCTGTTCTTATGTTCTTAAGCACCTTCTCAGTCTGGCATGAGATGAAAAAGTTTGAACACCGCCGTTCTAAGAAGCACATTGTGGAGGACAAGATGCTCCCATTATTTACCCTTACAACAAATCTGTGAAGTAGATTTGTGTGTGTGTGTGTGTGTGTGTGTGTGTGTGTGTGTGTGTGAGTGAGTGAGTGAGTGAGTGAGAGCCTAAAGCAGGGGGTTGGACTAGATGACCTTTTAGGCCCCTTCCAACTCTATGTTTCTGTGATTAATTTTGTTTTTTGTTTCTTGCTTTTTAACAGGGGTGACCCATCCCTTGAGGCTCACTGAAAAGCGGGTTGAGAGAAGCAGCAAATAGTAGGGGGTGTCCTGCACCCCATGCCCATTCACCACCTCCCCAAGCCCCTGTCAGCCCATTTGCTGCACCCCCTGTGCTTCTCAGTGCCCTGTGCTTCTAAATGGTCCTCTTTATCCATGGGCTTGGCATCCAAGCATTTCAGTATCCACAGGTGCTGACCCTGTGGCTGCAGGGCCTCGTAGGACCTCTCAAACATGACTGGAAGTGCCTTCCAGGAGGTCCTGTGAGGGCTGACCACAGATTTCATTATCTGTTGAAATTGTATTCATGGGGGATATGGAACAGATTCCCCACGGATACTGAGGGCCCATGGTATAATAAGTTGAAAAGCAGGAATAAGTGTCAGGAGAGGAAAGCACTGTAATGAATAAAACGCAAAGTTGATTGTTGTTGTTGTTGTTGTAGGAGTGGACTTCAACAGGTGGGGAAACCCTGGCCTCTGAGCAGCCCGCTTGGAGGCAGGCTGTGCAGCTTGGCCTTTCCCAGTTTGAAGAGACACTTGGCCAACAGGCTGAGGCAAGGAGGCAAAGAAGGAAGGCCCATAGCCAGGGAGACAGACCAGGGACAGACTGCACTTGCTCCCAGTGTGGAAGGGATTGTCACTCCCGAATCGGCCTTTTCAGCCACACTAGACGCTGTTCCAGAACCACCATTCAGAGTGCGATACCATCGTCTTTCGAGACTGAAGGTTGCCAACTACCATGTTGTACTCTTAATGGGGTGCAGTTAAGGGGGTGTCATGATGAGCTCCTGCACTCTGACCATTCCTATTACACCACAAAACAATTGTATTCCCGGTCTTGGGCTGCTTGATTCTTTGTTCCTGACCCAGGCCGATGAATCTCTCTCTGACATTAAGGCTGCTCGCATTGCATCCCATCAGAAGGCCAGCCTTCCCGCCATGAGTCACAGAAGCATTTGGCTTCCGTGGAATTCTGCTTGCTGCCTGCCCTGGCTGGGTCCCCCCATGGGGTGCTGCCATTTCTCTAGATTAAAGACCGTGCCTCTCTCTTTTTGTGTCCTGTTCCTGTCTCTTACACGGTGCATATGAGCTGTCATTGCAGGTCATGCTGATGATAAAGTTAGTGTAAAATTAGACCTGACATTTAGAACTTGGAATGTGCTAGTAAGAAATGTAGTTAAAGCTAAATCAGGGCAGTATCATTCTTGGGCCCTGTTGAATTTTACACAGATAAAAATTCATCGTTACTATTCAAGACCCAAGTGAAAAGAAAAGAGTTTTTTTTTTAAAAAAAATTTTCTTTTTCAGATTTGCAACAATAATGCCTGCATTTGTCATCACCCTCTATAGCAGAAAATATCCTTTCTGTGCCTCCATGCCAAGCCAACTCTCTTGTAGACTATCAGTGGTCTTCCGCCTTTCCGATCGTGAAACCCAAAGTGCGTTCTGATTGCTTTGTTTTAGTCATTCTGAAGCTTGGGAAGCCCTGCAGAGGTGTCCGTGGGTCTCCTGCCTCCTTTGGAGGCAAATACTGGCTTAGGTAATTTTTTAAAAGCCTTCTGTCGCCAGAAGCGGCTTGATCTTGGGGGTCGCCTTCCCGCCACCCTAGCAAAGACTTAGATGCTTTCCAACTTCCAAGGAGAAGTTTGGGAACCTCTGCTCTAGGCCTCTGGTCTTCTCTCCTTCACCTACTTCCTGTTCTGCTCTTTGTTGCCTTCTTTAAATTGCAGAAATAGGAAACAGCAGTGGAAGGTAGGGTGATGGAGATGAGGCAGGAGCCAGGATAGGGAGGCACCACACAGTGGGAGCAGCGACTTGCCCTGCTGCCTCAAGTCTTCAGGTGGGGTTTGGGCTGACCCAGAGAGTGGAATTATTTAGTAATTGCATTTGGAGCAAAGTACCAAATGCTCTGAAAGTGCTCCCATTCTGCCTTATTGCCAGACAGCCAGTACCATCCGTACTCAGGGGTTGAAGAGGCTGCACTACTCATTCTTTCCATGTCTTTTCAAACGGTGGTTGGCAACCTTCAGTCTGGAAAGACTATGGCATAAGCCTACAGCACCCGGTATTCCCAGGCGGTCTCCCATCCAAGTACTAACCAGGCCTGACCCTGCTTAGCTTCCGAGATCAGACAAGATCGGGAGATAGTGTTCAGTATAGGGAGATGGCTGGCAACCTTCAGTCACAAAAGACTATGGTATAAGCCTACAGCCCCGGTATTCCCAGGCGGTCTCCCATCCAAGTACTAACCAGGCCTGACCCTGCTTAGCTTCCGAGATCAGACAAGATCGGGCATATGCAGAGTAACAGTTGCTGCCAGTTGTCAAAGGAAAGGAAAAGCAAAGAAAGTATTTATTTACACAGCATGCAGTTAATCTGTGGAACTCCTTGCCATAGGATGTGGTAATGGCATCTGTCCTAGATGCCTTTGGAAGGAGATTGGGCAGATTTCTAGAACGAAAGTCCATCACAGGTTACCAGAACCGATGCGTATGTGCAGCCTCCTGGTTTCAGAAGTAAACTATCTCTGAATGCCTGGTGCAAGGGGCTGGCAACAGGATACAGGCATCTTGTGGTCTCACATGCTTTGAGAGGCATCTGGTGGGCCAGTGTGACAGACAGGAAGCTGGACTAGATGGGCCTTTGGCCTGATCCAGCAGGGCTCTTCTGATGTCATGTGAAATATCGCCAGGGAACAGCATGACCTCGTTCGTGAGAAATTTGGCTCCTGAAAATGAAATCGAGGGCAGAAAGCAAAGACAAGCAAATTAAGACATTGAACCTGAGTGAAAGATGGTGTCGGGATGACGTTTGACTGGAAGCAACTGTTCCCAGGGCATCTCGGGGGAAGCGGCTGGTGCAGTCACACTCTGAGAGTGCCCGCTTGATTATATCATCTGTGTGCCAAGACAAATGGGGGGGGGGAGAGAAGCCTATTGTGGGTCTTCCTTGGCAACTTGCATTGTTGCCAAAGTTCAGAATGTCAATTTGCTTCACTTGGGATGCTCAGGTGTGATATAAATCAGGTGTAATATAAACTGAGCCGCCGTTTCCACCAGAAGTTTTGTTATGGCTTGGAATAAGAAACAAAATTTTGCAGGTGCAAAAGCTTTTAGTTCATTTTTGGCCAAGCCCTTGGACACTTGTCGCTGCTCAGACTGAGCAAACGCACCTCAAAGGCGGATTTTTTTTAAGGTTTTGGAGAGCTGTCCGCAAACCTAGGGAAGCCCCAGCCTTGTGGGAAAATGAACTGGGCAGGCAATCGTTCTGCTGGTCTGATCGATTGCTAGGAAGCTCCCTGGTCCACACAGCCTCTGAATAAGCTGTAGGCATTTTTAAACAGGTCCTCCCCCCTAGAATTCTCTAGTGATGCTGATAGTGGCTGACCCAGTTTCGAACTGAGCTGAGTTCATATGTTGCTATTGGCAACGGTTATAGAACTCTCTCTCCCTTTAAGAAGCAGTGTGGTGTAGTGGTTAGGGTGTCGGACCCAAGGCATTCACTGAGTGGTTCTGTGCTGGTGACATTCTCAGTCTAACCAACCTAACAGGGTTGTTGTAGGGCAAACATGGCTGGAGGGTGAACCTGCCATACAACCCTGTCTTGAAGGATATAAGAACGTAGTGATGAGTGATAAGTGATCATAGTGATAAGAACATAACGATCCTGGTGGATCACTAGGCCATCTAGTCCAGTTTCCTGCATGTAACTTTTGGCCCACTGGGAGCACCCAAGACAACAAGATATCCTTGCAACTCCCTTGCACCTGGCCTTTTGAGATAGCCTATTTCTAAACCCAGCATACCCATCACGGCTTATAACTGGACTTTTTTTTTTTTTCTAGAGATATGTCCAATCCTTTTTTAAAGGCATCAAGGCCAGACGCCATCCTGTGTCAAAGAGTGCCACAGACTAAATTACATGCTGGGTGAAGAATGAGCGGGATGGAAATGTAGTAAATCAATTAAATCTCAGGGTTAAGTTTTAAAAAAAAAATTGAGATGATAATACTGTTTATATTTGCACAGCACTTTCTGAGTGCAAAGAGAAAGAAAGAAAGAAAGAAAGAAAGAAAGAAAGAAAGAAAGAAAGAAAGAAAGAAAGAAAGAAAGAAAGAGAAAGAATTATTTTGATGATGTTTTTACAAAAACTCTAGATAGAAAGTGTTGTTCTCCCCTATTACAGATGTGGCTGTATACATAGCTGTATCAGATCTTGTCTGATCTCGGAAGCTAAGCAGGGTCAGGCGTGGTTAGTACTTGGATGGGAGACTGCCTGGGAATGCCGGGTGCTGTAGGCTTCTACCATAGTCTTTCGAGACTGAAGGTTGCCAACCATCTCCCTATACTGAACACTATCTCCCGATCTTGTCTGATCTCAGAAGCTAAGCAGGGTCAGGCCTGGTTAGTACTTGGATGGGAGACCGCCTGGGAATGCCGGGTGCTGTAGGCTTCTACCATAGTCTTTCGAGACTGAAGGTTGCCAACCATCTCCCTATACTGAACACTATCTCCCAATCTTGTCTGATCTCGGACGCTAAGCAGGGTCAGGCCTGGTTAGTACTTGGATGGGAGACCTCCTGGGAATACCGGGTGCTGTAGGCTTCTACCATAGTCTTTCAAGACTGAAGGTTGCCATCAAACAAACAAGTGTATCCATTGAGCTCCACCACCTTTGGACCAAATCTTCCTGGTCCTGGGGTAGGATTGATTGAGGCTGCACTTGCCTTGTGCCTGCATGTTTACTAGATTTATACTGTCTGTCTTTAGCTTTGTCCATTGGTTGCCTCAGCACTAAACCATAGTAAACAAGGACAGGGTATTTATAACACAGTGAAACTGGAACACAGAAGGCTAACTAACAGTTAATGAGTTCCCCTGCCCAGCCTCAGTGGCCTGCTGACCTGCTCACATGGCTTTCTTAGCCTACATTTGGCTCCCAACCTGTCCGCTGGGACTTGCAGGCATCTTTGCTGTTTACGTGCCAGACATCCAGACCTATTGCACCGGAATCGCTGTGTGTTAACTCCAATCAATATTCTTTTGTTTTCACCCACTCCCGATGTTCTGGCTGACCTAAAATTGCATGCTGCAGATGGGGCTTCCTCCTGATTCCACGAAACTGTTCCTGCTATCCTAGGTGTGGCTCCCTCTCCTTTTAATTTACCAGAATGTTAAAAATAGGCTTGAGCTGCAGAGGCGAGGCTGAGTAACAAATGGAGCCCCTTGGGGGGGGTGTGCCTGGAGGTTTCCGTGGTCCCACGGAAAAGAAAAGAAGGGGGAGCTTGTGTCTGTCTCTGATACTGCCTTGCTTGTCGCAGGAAGCTGCTTAATTATCCCGCTGGTTGGGGATCCTCACCGTGCTGTTTTTACTGACTTCCGAGGACCTCATTAAGCAGGAGTTTAATTTGTGCACAGATGTCTCAGGGAAAATGAGACTGGCTGCTTGGGTGGGGTGTGTTCTTTTTGTGTGTGTTGTCAATAAGTGTGTTGTCATTATACCTCTTGTCGATACGCTGGACTGAAGAACTTGTTTCTTGTGTGTCTGGACTTGCTGTGAACAGCACGCTCTACTTGTTTTATGTTTGTGTGGATTTTTTTTTATTTTTTTGCAGCGGCTTGAGTAATCTGATGACCAATCAATATTTTTTAATCAGTTGCTCCAGGTCAGAAATATCCCTCCCTCAGCTTTCTGAACCACTGAACCATCCCTGCGCAGGCGAACACGTGGTCATGTTTTGTTAAGCGCACCACATCACTCTGCGTAGGTTAATTTGGGACTGCAGATGCGCTACACACGTTGATTTGTATAGGAACGTACGAGGACACTTGTAGGACACTGCATGCGCTGAGTCCTCTCCCCCTTCCTTGGCCAGATCCGCCAACACAGATCAACATAGATCAACTGGCGCAGGTCCAAGTTGACCCATAGTGGCTGCTGGGGCATACCTCTGGGTCAACCTGCGCCAGTTGATCTGTGTTGATCTGTGTTGGTTACTCCGGAGTTCTTGGCTCTTCTTCCCATAGTCTGAGTGCCAAACCAGATGAGACCCTGGAGATCTGTGATTGGAAATCCCATCTCTTTTGTTTAAAAAAAAGAAAAAAAAAAGAACCATAAAACATCAGGGAGGAGAGAACTGAATCCATGCCACAGACCTGGAGAAAGGGGTTGTTCTGTTCCCCTTGTGCCATTTTTCCCATGCAGGTTCCCCCCCCCCCACCATGTGCTGTTAGAGAGAGCATACAGGTCTCCAGCATACAGTCTCCAGGTCATACAGTCTCCAGCATACAGGTCTCCAGCATACAGCATACATGCTGTACAGCATACAGCATACAGAGAGCATATAGTCACCAGCAAGTCCTGGTGACTGTTGGATCTGGACATGAGCAAAGGCCCACAAAGGAGAAGACTTGCTGTGTTTGTTTTTCAGCTAGAAAGCCAGAAATGAAGTCGCTAGCATGCCTCTAGCATGCTAGAAACATGATTCATTAAAAAAAAAAAAAACTTAAGGAAAATGGTGTTGAATGCACTTCAGGGTGTTTTCTCAACATTTCATCAGTACCTAAACTTACCTTAAAGTTTTTAACTTCTGTATAATGCTTTTAAAATCTTGAGAATGGATAGCTCCTTTTGTCCAAGTTCAAAAGCCCCTCTGCTACTGCCATCCTGAGTTGCCATAGAAGATGGCTGTGTCCAGTGGTTTCTTTGAAACAGGCCAATCAGATAACCTCATTCATGGAGGTGGCCGTGTTTTCTAGCCCCGAGCTCACAGGAAGGATTACTAGCATAGCGAGCGTGCTAGAAGATGAAATATGAATGAAGCCTTATGAGGAAAGGCTACGGCGTTTGGGCCTCTTCAGCCTAGAAAAGAGACACCTGAGGGGGGACATGATTGAGACATACAAAATTATGCAGGGGATGGACAGAGTGGATAGGGAGATGCTCTTTACACTCTCACATAATACCAGAACCAGGGGACATCCACTAAAATTGAGTGTTGGGAGAGTTAGAACAGACAAAAGAAAATATTTCTTTACTCAGCATGTGGTCGGTCTGTGGAACTCCTTGCCACAGGTTGTGGTGCTGGCGTCTAGCCTAGACGCCTTTAAAAGGGGATTGGACAAGTTTCTGGAGGAAAAATCCATTACGGGGCACAAGCCATGATGTGTATGCGCAACCTCCTGATTTTAGAAATGGGTTATGTCAGAATGCCAGATGCAAGGGAGGGCACCAGGATGAGGTCTCTTGTTATCTGGTGTGCTCCCTGGGGCATTTGGTGGGCCGCTGTGAGATACAGGAAGCTGGACTAGATGGGCCTATGGCCTGATCCAGTGGGGCTGCTCTTATGTTCTTAACTACAATTCCCAGGAAGCCTTGCAGGTCTCTTGTTGTCCGGTGTGCTCCCTGGGGCATTCGGTGGGCCACTGTGATACAGGAAGGTGGACTAGATGGGCCTATGGCCTGATCCAGTGGGGCTGTTCTTATGTTATGTTCTTATGAATGTGACCCTAGCGTACATTGGGGGGGGGGGAGAGAACAGCTCTCTAGAGCTTCTAGCATTGCAAGCAGAAAAACGAACACAGCCTTGGTATTTCTGGATCAGAAAAGCAGTTTGGAGTTGTGGTACCATGGACAGCTCCAAAGGAGCAAGACTGAGGTCTTAAATAGTTCCTTGCAGACCTCCCCTCCTGGACTCTGTCTCCCTGCCTGCAGAGTGGAAGTCCTTAAAGGGACACTCTTCTGTCTTGGAATCCTTGCATTTTGCCTCTTCTTGGTCTCACCTTGCCTTGTCCGTTGCCAGTGTTAGTGTGCAAGCATTAGGCAAGCACCAGATTTCTAGCATGGGAGGCGCTGGTTCTTCAGGAAGTATGGGGTGGACTTGGGCGCATGTTGCTACCTCTAAGGGCTCCTGTTCAGGGGTTTTTCTGGCTCAGTGTCAGGATTGGGTCCTGTGCTGGTCTCCCCACCTCGTAATTGGACTCAACTTAAATTCACTTTTTAAATGAATAACTTGGCGCAGGAGGTCATGGCAGCCACTGAAGATGAAAGTGAGTCTTTTGACACACTGTAGATGACACACTTTTGACACACTGAAGGTGAAAGTGTGCCAGAAGACACAGTGTGTCATTTGGCACATGCTTGGTGTGTGTCAGGCGGAATTTGAGCAGACCTGGTATGAGTTAGTGGGTCCGGTAAGGGGAAAAAGAGTTGTTGGTTATGCTTTCCTCTTCTCAGGGTTGAACCATGCCAGTGGCTGCGGCGCCAAGGCTGCAAGTCCCTGCCGCCGTCCTTGACAAATTTGCTAACAGGTCTGTAAAAAATTATGGGGCTTGAACTCCGTTGCATGAAATCAGCAAATTTGACTCACGGTGACAGCAAAAATTGCTTTCAGCAGTAAATAGGAGTCGGCCGTAGCGTGCCTGGGAAGCCAATGATCTACACCAATAAGAGAGAACGCTTCCTCCCTTGCTAAATGACAGCATTGGGAAATGGCCGAGCCTTGAGATGGCATTGGACTGGGTAATGTATGTCTGCAAGGAAAACCTCGCAGTTGATTGCAGTGTTGCGTTCTGTCACCCTCTTCCCAAACAGGAGAGGCCTTTATGGCCCTATCCCAAGGCAACTTTATGTGTTTGTAGATTAAAAGAAACAATTAAGAGCCCCTCTCCTCCAAAAACGCACCCTGATGCACACTGAGCATGCTCTGCAGCCTCCACAAACCGTGGAGTCATTGAAAATGCCTTCTTGAACTTTGTTTCTCAAACTGTAGGTCGGGACCCATGACCTGATTTCTGTTGGGTCCAGCAGAACCTCCACTGAAAACATGGGCTGATGGAAGCACGGGTGCCTCCGGCTCTGAGATTAGATAAGTCAGATCTAAAAAAGTCAGACAGCTGCTAATTGCCCTGCAAACAGCTGGGCTCCTGCAGTTTGCAAGGTAGCTGCTCACTGCCCTGCAAACAGCTGGTCTCCTGCAGTTTGCAAGGTAGCTGCTCACTGCCCTTCAAACAGCTGAGCTCCTGCAGTTTGTAAGGTAGCTGCTCACTGCCCTGCAAACAGCTGAGCTCTTGCAGTTTGCAAGATACTTGCTAAGTGCCCTGCAAGCAGCTGAGCTCCAGCAGTTTGCAAGCGCATGTAAACATATGGAGATAAATGTCTGAGCATCTTTTTTCTGGTGTATTTTTTCCCCAAGTCCATCAATGACAGGTTGTGGGAGCAGGTGAAGGATGGATCACATAACTAAGGCCTTCAAGCCTTGAGGCTATTCATTAGGGCTGCCTCAGTACAAGAAATGGATCCTTCTTTTGCAGATAAATGAATAAAATATTACGGGTAAAAATTCACTTTTTAAATGAATACCTTAAAGCTAGGTATGTCCCAGCAGAGCAGCTATTTTCAACCACTGTGAAATGGCACACTGCTGAGCTGTGAATGGTCTACAGGTGTGCCGCAGGAGTTTGGGGGGGAGGGTCATTTATTAGTAGGGCCATTGGGGGAATGTGAGCCCTCCACTAACAGCATGGTGTGCCTTGTCAATTGACCAAAAACCGATGATGTGCCTTGACCATTTTAACCCCTTCTCAGTGTGCCTTGAGATGAAAAAGATTGAAAATCACGGCAATAAAGTGTCATTTCAATAAGTAGGTCCCAGCCCGAAAAGGTTTCAGAACCATTGCTCCAGAAAACTACAGCGGTAGCAGAATGCTTGTGGCAGGAGTGAGAAGGGAACAGGTTTGCTTAAGCTTTCAAAAATTGTTAGTAGTCTCGAAGTGGCCATTAGGCTGCAGAGACAAAATGTGTTGTAACCGGTCCTTCGTGTTCATTGCTGCATCCGTCTCGCTTGCTCTGCAGGTTACAAAAATGGTCAAAACCGTCACCACCAGAACCGTGCGTCAGGTTCCCCTTGGGCCGGATGGCCTCCCCTTAATGGACGGCTCGTCTCCCATGGGCAGCTACACGGACTCTATAGACAGAAGGCACATGAAGAATGGGGAGCGGTACATCACCCCGCAAGGTTCTTCCACCTTGACCCGATCTTACAACAGCTACAACGATTCCTACCCTGACGGTCACGACAGCCAATACCGCCCCTTCATGGGCCACGACGGTTATGGAGACCTCCCTGACAACTACGGCAGCTTGTCCCGTGGTGTCAACTACCGCCCGCGATACGCATATGTCCCCGGAAACAGTTACCGGCCAGAGGATGGCAGTTTCACTTTGCCAAGTCGAAGGGACAACTACGGCCCCCTGGCCCAGCCGCAGGTGCCGACAGGCAGCAACGCAGACTTGAACCGCTCCCAGCCTGAACGATTCCAGCCAGAGCCGTACGGGCTCGAGGACGATAACCGCAGTCTTGGGGTTGACGACGAGGGCTACGAACTGGATCCGGAGTACTCGGCGGTCAACCGTAGGACGTCGGCTGGGATGCCGGAGAGAGGAAGGCCTCGCAAGGGAAGGTAAAGTGATTCTGCTGCATAGTGATTTTAGATTCTGGTGATTGTGATTGTGTTGAATAGTCTTCGGTTTTGGCAATTCCATTGTTTGAGGCAACTGATGCTGTTTCACGGGTCAGGCCAGGGGTTGGGTTCCAGAGCAGCTGTTTGCCTCCTTGTCTGTTAGATAAGAAGCAAAGTCTGGGGAGCTGAACCCAGGGAAAAACATATACAGGCGCCCCCTTTTATCCCCAGGGATACAGTCCTCCTCCATACCAAAACCACAGATAAAGCAAACCTTGTACTTACTGTCTTGCCAAGTGTTGTTTATCTTGTCTCTTCCTTTGCAGCCCTCTGTGTTTGCAGCCCTTCCTGTTCCAGACCGCTGAACGTGAAAAGCGGTTACCCGGAACGCTAGAGGACGGAGACAGCCAGAACGCTGTCTTGCTTCCTGTCAGCATTCTGGCTTTCTCCCTTCTCTAGCATTGTGGCTGACTGCTTCTCAAGTTCCTCCTCCAGTGTTCTCTAACAGGAACAGGGCTACAAAGGAAGATTGGGGGGGGGGGGAGAGAACCCGTGATACAGGATCCACGGATCCTGGGGGATGCCTGTAGAGTGGCAACAGGGATCCTGTTGGTTCTCTAGGTGTCTGATTCTTCGCTGGCTAGTTGGTTACAGTTTCCTTCCTGGGTGGGAATCAGGGTAGGGGCATGCTATGTAGTTACGTAATTAGTTATGTAGTTATGTATTATGCTATGTAAGTCTCAGGTGGATCAGCCAGTCCCCTCTCCTTGCAAGCTCAGGTATGTCTGTCCCGCTCCTTGTACTTTCCTGCAAGTGTTGCAGAGACTCAGACACCTGAGTTCTCCTCCCAGAATTCCTGGTTCAATATCTAATTCAAAACTGCAAGTCTGTGTCTGGGTATGCAGTGATATAGGGCTCCCAGCTGCATATAGGAAGCTTTCTTCTACTGAATCAGACCAGTGATCCCTCTAAAGGCCCAATTCTGTCTGATTTTTCAGTGCCGGTGCAGCCATGCCAATGGGGTGTGCCCTGAATCCTTGGGGTGGGGGGGGAGGCAGTCACAGAGGCCTCCTCAAGGTGTGGGAACATTTGTTCTCTTACTTTGGGGCTGCACCGGTGCTGGAAAATTAGATAGAATTGGGCCCTAAGTCAGCACTGACTGGCAGTAGCTCCCCAGGGTTTCAGACAAGAGTCTTTCCCAGCCCTACCTGGAGATGCTGTCAAGATTTGAACCTGGGATCTTCTGCATGCAAATCTGGTTCTAGACCAGTGACTGACAGCCTTTCCCTACCATAGCCCACTTACAGGCTTACCACCTCATTGAGAACTAGGTCTGCAGTCTTACTCACCCTTCCATGAGAGTATGTCCCATTGTGTAGTCAATGGGATTTATTTCTGACTGAGCAGGCATGGATAATAGGATTGCTTTGTTGGCCTGTGTCATTATCGACAACATGATAGATAACTATGCCTTGCTCAGATAACAATGGCTATTCACATTTTATCAAGGTGCTGGTGATCTTTGCAACCTACTATCGGGCTGACAAAGGACTTTTTCGGCCACCTGAGAAGTCATTTCAGCTCAGTGTGTTCTTCTCTTAAAACCACACAGAACCAAACGTCAGTGAGCAAATTTGGCTGTGCTGGAGTTGAATGTGTGTGTTTCTGCAAATTTGGCTGTGCTGGAGTTGAATGTGTGTGTTTCTGTGTTTTAGAATTATATGCAGACGAAGCAGAGAATGTTCTCACCTAACACCTACAAATTTGCATTTTCAGAAGGCTGGAGACATTCTTTTGATGTATTATTCTATGGAATTTCCATAGGAGCAAGCAACTTTGACAAGCAATTTAATTTGAATGCAACTCAGAGAAACATAGAGGTGTGCGCAAGTTCTGCTATTCAAGTGACTTCTCTTCCCAACTTTAAAAATACTCAGAGCAATTTTTGCACAAATAAATTAGGCCTTGTCTTTCTGTTGCAAGGAATCAGTGACAAGGAATTAATGCCTTCTGTTTTAATGATGAAACTCTGGAGTAATTAGTATTTGATTGCAGGGTGGTTGTTGGAACTTGTTTTGGGGTTTGGGTTGTTTTTGTTTTTTTAAATGTGGAGTTTTGCTTATTTAAAAGCAAGGTCTGTGTGTGGAGAAAGGCGGATTATTTGATGACACTTGAAACTGACAGAAGGAATATGACGAAATGGCCGTTGGTGTATCCTGATGGGCAAGGTCCACTGCTGGAGGCTCCTGGGGTAAGGGAACAAGTGTCCCCTTACCCCCTGTCGAGCCCAGGCATTCCCCCCCCCCAGACCCAATCCTCCCTCCCTCACCCTGTTCTGCCCCCAGCCTGCCTTCTTATTTTGGCCAGCAAAAAAAAAAAAAAAAAATGTAAACTAACTCTACACATGCAAATAACACAGGGGTAAAACTGCATATGAGCTCCTTGATATGATTTAATAAGTTTCATCTCTCCTCTCTTCCACCATCACCACAAGCCTGTCTCCATCATCTCTTATTTCTAACCTGGTTTCCCCTCTCACATTCCGGGTCAGCATCTGCTCCGTTCTGCCTGGGGTACATAAAGTATCGGCTTCCTGATGGCACTTTGGGGTGGTATGGATGGTTCAGGGATCAACCTGACCAGGCGGCTGGCTGACCTTTGACACCACCATCCCCAAACACGACCAGAAGTGACTGGCGATGATGTCACTGCCCGTCACCTCTGGGTTCAGAGGTCCAGAATGCTGCTACAAACAGAGGTAAGGGGTTCCGGGCAGGAGGGCTTTTCCTAGTGCACGGAAACCACATGCTGGAGCTCTTCCCGCCACGCCAAGCCTCCAACCACGGTTTGGAGTGGTGCGGTGTGGTCTCCCTGCCAGGCAGCAGGCATCCCATGAGGTCCTGGCAAATTTGGTAACTTCTGCATTACCGTCTCACATTCCTATATTTCCAAAAACTGTCTGGGCATCTGCCCTTTGTTTAGTGACACATTGTGCTGATTTACTATCACACTTCCACTCCCCAGGATAAACAACTATCCCTCAGAGATTGGACATGAAAAGAGCTGGCCAGTGGCTTTCCTCCCACTTAGAAATGAGCAAAAGGCATTGATTTTCAATAAGCCTTGAAAGCTTAATAATTCTAGCGATAAATGAAATTCAGCCGATGGACAAACAATACCGATAGAAACAGGCAGCGAGAACAGGCACTGCTGTAGCACTTGGAAAGCAAGCCACGTGGCGGCTTTTCCTTCGTAGGAGCTGGACTTGCTTTGGATCTACGCCACATGCCCTGGGTGTCTTGTGTCTAGATGACCTCAGCTGCCTCCATCCCATCGGTCTCGCCTACCTGCTCCTTTTTTCCTAGCCAATGCAGAAGTCTTTGGTGAAATAAACCCTCTTCCATCACATTACAGCAGGGGTGCCCAAACCCCGGTCCTGGGGCCACTTGCGGCCCTCAAGGACTCCCAATGCGGCCCTCAGGGAGCCCCCAATCTTCAATGAGCCTCTGGCCCTCTGAAGATTTGCTGGAGCCCACACTGGCCTGAAGCAACTGTTCTCAGCATGAGGGCGACTGTTTGACCTCTTGCAAGAGCTGTGGGATGAGGGCTCCCTCCACTGCTTGCTGTTTCACATCTGTGATGCAGTAGCGGCAGCAAAGGAAAGGCCAGCCTTGCTTTGTGCAAGGCCTTTTATAGGCCTTGAGCTATTGCAAGACCTTCATTCATTCATATAAGTTCATCTTTAATATATACATTTATGTAAACTTATGTAAATTTATTCAAATTTTAAATGTAAATTAATTCTTTTTTTCCCTGGCCCCCGACACTGTTGGAGAGATGATGTGGCCCTCCTGCCAAAAACTTTGGGCACCCCTGCATTACAGGGATACCTTCGTAACATGGGGGTTCAGTGGTTTCTAAGAGGCATGAAACAGGCGCTGATTGGTCCTGTGCATCCCAGAATGCTCAACTGCCTTCGGCTAGAACAGCTGTCAATCCTTCCAGCTGTCATGAATCAGGCGCTAAAGAAAGCAGCACTGTGGTCGCCATTGCTGTATTAGCCTTTTGGCTAAGATCAAGCAAAACATTCTCTATTAACTATATTGGGGCACATGATGGCAGGAGGTCTGGTCTAGAGGGTAGAGCCTCCATTTGCCTGAATATAACATCCAAGGGTCGCCAGTTCAAGGCCAGCGGCACCGTGTGACCTTGAAGCAGCTGACAAGCTGAGCCCAGCTATTCTGTCTGCTCTGAACGTGGGAGGATGGAGGCCAGAATGTGAAACCAGATCAAGAAAGTAACACCTGAATGTTGTGGTTCTTGTAAGATAGAACATTCTTTCAAATTGTAAAAATCCCTACGGGGATTTAATAAGCCTGCCTATGTAAACTGCCTTGAATAAAGTCTTGAATAAAGACCAAGAAAGGCGGTATATAAATACCTGTAGTATTATTATTATTATTAAGACAGAAACGTGCCCCAAGGAGCTTACAGAGTCCACAGAACAGATTGCTAAAGGAAGTGGTGGGTTCTCCCTCACTGGAGATCTTCAAGCAGAGGCTTGACTGGAGATGCTCCCTAAGATTTCCTGCTACAGGCAGGGGGTTGGACTGGAGCAGGGGTGCCCAAACCCCAGCCCTGGGGCCACCTGCGGCCCTTGAGGTCTCTCAATGTGGCCCTCAGGAAGCCCCCAGTCTCCAATGAGCCTCTGGCCCTCCAGATATTTGTTGCAGCCCGCACTGGCCCGACGCAACTGCTCGCAGCGTGAGGGCGACTGTTTGACCTCTCACTTGAGCTGTGGGATGAGGGCTCCCTCCACTTCTTGCTGTTTCACGTTTGTGATGCAGTAGCGGCAGCAAAGGAAAGGCCAGCCTTGCTTTGTGCAAGGCCTTTTATAGGCCTTGAGCTATTGCAAGACCCTCATTCATTCATATAAGTTCATCTTTAATATATTCATTTATGTAAACTTATGTAAATTTATTCAAATTTTAAATGTAAATTAATTCTTTTTTCCCCACTGCCCCTGACACAGTGTCAGAGAGATGATGTGGCCCTCCTGCCAAAAACTTTGGACACCCCTGGGCTGGAGGATCTTGTGGGTTCCTTTCAGCTCTAGGATTCTGTAATTCTGTAATTCTAACACAGGAAGGGCAGGGACGTGAAGGCAGGACAAGCAGAGGAAAAGTATATGATTGTTTCAGCCTCACATACTTAAGCTTAGTTTGAGTAGTATATAATACTTAGTCCTATGCATGTTTACTCAGAAGTAAGACTTAGGGCACAATCCTAACCCCTTATGTCGGTGCTTTCCAGCACTGACATAAGGGCAATGCAGCTCTGAGGTCAGGGAACAAACATTTCCTTACTTTGAGTAGGCCTCCATGAGTGACACCCAACCGCAGGATGCAGCACACATCCCATTGGCACCGCTATGCCAGTGCTGGAAAGCACTGACATAAGAGGTTAGGATTGCACCCTTACTGACTTCTGAATAAACTTTTTCAGTAGAATTAACTCCCAAGTAACTGTGCAGAGAATTACAGCCTTTGCTACTAAATATAACCCGAGGAGGAGGAGGAGGAGGAGGTGGTGGTGGTGGTGGTGGTGGTGGTGGTGGTGGTGGTGGTGGTGGTGGTGGTTGTTGTTGTTGTAAGTTGTACTTACTACTACTTACTTGTAGTAGTAAGTAAGTAATTGTACTTACTACCATTGGCATTACTGCTGTTACTGCTTGTTGTAATATTAATATTGCTGTTAGTTGTATTGCTGTATCCAATATTGCTGGATTGTCCGTGTATACAAATGTCTTCCAACGTTACATATGCAAAAATGGACAGGTCCCTATCCCCAAAGCATTTGCAAACTAAAATGGACAATGAGGAAAACAACTGAGAAAGAAGGATAGGGAAGGAAGAATTTGGACAAGTTTACAGGTGGGTCGTCTTTATCTGCAGATTCGGCACCCACGAATTTGGCCCACCATAGGTTGCGAATCCACGGCTGGAGGACCAACAGAAGCCTCCCAGATACAACTGAAAGCTCATTCCGGTCACATGTGGGAGATTTTCTGAGGCCTGTAGAGGCCTCTATGGCTGTCAGAAAATCTCCTCGTCTGCAACTGGTATGTTCACCTCTACCAGGGCAGATACAGTGTTTGTGATTTTGGGGGGGGGGCGTGGGGGGCATGAGTACTACCTTAACACCAGAGCCAGGTCAGCCAGGGGGGTAGACCTGGGCTCTTGGTTGAACTTTTGCCTCAGCAGCCAAGGTTAGCTGTGTGGGTAGACCTGGGCTCCCATACTGACCCTGCCCTCTGGAGCCACCACTTCCAGGTGGGTAGACCTGGGCTCCTGGCCATGCTTGGACTGTTCCCCATCATAGCAGGTGTCCTTCCCCATTGTCACAACAGTTTAGGTCTGTTGGATCTGCCCATGGATCTGCCACTGGTCTCTACAGGCCTCAGAATGCTCCAGACACTACTGGAACAAGGTCCCAGTTGCATGCAGAGAGCCTAGTGGACCACAACCCACCAATTTAGGTTCGGTATCTGTGGGGGGTGGTTTCCAGGAATGGATCCCTATGGATACTGAGGTCCAAGCTGTAATTACACATGTGTAGGTTTGGTTACAGTTAGAAAGAAGGATTAATGCTGCGGTTCCCTGCACATTTACTTGGGAGTAAGCCCCCAGTGAACTCAGTAGAACTGGATTCTGAGTAAGCCACACATTGGATTGTTCTTCATTGCAGTTTCATATGCTAACCTTAACTCATAACGGCAGTGTCAAGGATTCCAGCATACAATCTGAAGCTTGAGGAGAAATGCAAATGCCCCTTGTCACATCAGCCCAGTGTCACTTCTCTCCTCCAGGCACCTTGCGATGCAAAAGTGATCTCGCTCTACCTGCAGGCGATCCCGGTGGATGGCTTAAACCTGTAATCCCTTTGCTAATTGTGAATTGCCTTCCCCCCCCCCTTGCATATCTGATTGGGCAGGTAGCTGGCTATTCGCTCTGCACTCTCTCTCTCTCTCTCTCTCCTCTCACCACTGACCCAATTTCTGAAAAGCTCACATTTGAATATAGATTGGAAAATGGAGGGGGGGGGGAGACGAGGAAGGGGTAGAATTGTGTCTTCCGAGAGCGGCTTCAAACACAAATTAATGCATACAGGCAAATTTTCCATCTGTCTGCGCTCCAGCGTGTGTGAGTGTGTCTGGGTCTGCCTTTGCTAGTTCTTGTCAAGTCATAAGAGCAGAAAAGAGCCCCCACCCCAAATTCTGACCAGAATTTTGCTTTCCACAGTGGCCATACAGAGACTCCAGGTAGCCCACTAGCAGAGTGCCAAAGCAATAGACCCTCAGCAGCTTGCGTTCACTGATAGATTGTCTCTGTACAAGGAGGCTCTATGTTCAACTATCATAGCTGATAGTCTCAGATAGACCCTTCTCTATGAACTTGTCTAATCCTCTCAAACCATCTTAGGGTGCAATCCTAACCAACTTTTCAGCACTGACTTAGCCACAATGCAGCCCCCAAGGTAAGGTAACAAACATGCCCTTAGCTTGAGAAGGCCCCCTTGTCTACCTCCCCACTGCAGGATGCAGCGCACGCCACATTGGCACAGCTATGTCAGTGCTGGAAAGTTGGTTAGGATTGCGCCCTTAATCTCATGGCCAGCCCTCTATGCATGGGTTATTTTTGTGTATGAAGGGGTGGTGGAGGAAATGCATATCAGAGAGTCGGAAGGGATCCACAAGACCATCTAGTCCAATGCATCTCGGCAATCTGTTCCACTGCTGAACTGCACTGACCAGCAAGTTTTCAAGATGGGAGGGGATTCATAAATCAAACACTTGGAACTATTTGGAAATCTCTCTCTAAGCTTCCACCGCTTACTACTAATCTAATGGTTGGGTGGTTTGTACTTTGAACAAAGTACCAGAGGAGAGAGGAGAGAGTGGGACATAAAAACATAAGAAAAGTCCCACTGGATCAGGCCATAGACCCATCTAGTCCAGCTTCCTATATCTCACAGCGGCCCACCAAATGCCCCAGGGAGCACACCAGATAACAAGAGACCTCATTCTGGTGCCCTCCCCTGCATCTGGCCTTCTGACATAGCCCATTTCAAAAATCAGGAGGTTGCACATGCACATCATGGCTTGTAAGCCATAATGGATTTTTCCTCCAGAAACTTGTCCAATCCCCTTTTAAAAGCGTCCAGGCCAGACGCCATCACCACATCCTGTGGCAAGGAGTTCCACAGACCAACCACACGCTGAGTAAAGAAATATTTTCTTTTGTCTGTTCTAACCCTCCCAACACTCAATTTTAGTGGATGTCCCCTGGTTCTGGTGTTACGTGAGAGAGTAAAGAGCATCTCTCTATCCACTCTGTCCATCCCCTGCATAATTTTGTATGTCTCAATCATGTCTCCCTTCAGGCGCCTCTTTTCTAGGCTGAAGAGGCCCAAATGCCGTAGCCTTTCCTCATAAGGAAGGGACTCCACATCCCTTCCATGCAAAAAAAAACATATCCAGCAAGTTGATTGCTTTCACCCATCTTTCAAGCCTGTGGATGCTGCTGTAAGAGAAACACCAAATTCTAACTACTTTTGTTAACCTCCTTGAGTTTGTGGGA
This sequence comes from Tiliqua scincoides, assembly GCF_035046505.1. Lineage (NCBI taxonomy): Eukaryota > Metazoa > Chordata > Lepidosauria > Squamata > Scincidae > Tiliqua > Tiliqua scincoides. The sequence continues at coordinate 7,214,218 of NC_089834.1, forward strand.
TCCCATTGTTTCAGACACACCCACCCACCCACCAAAATTTACTGTCACTCTGTCTCCCTTGCAGCTGACATTCCTCTGGTTTCATCCTCCCCCCACCGACTCCAGCTTCCCCCTCAATCCTGCCTTCTGTCAAATCCACTGCAAAGTTTTATGGGGTTGTCTTTCCTGGGGTCATATTTCTTAATCTCCCCTTTTAGCATTGCCAAGAATGCTTTGCCCTCTCTCACTCCTACCTTCTGAGCAGTGTCTGTTCAATGCTCAGACCATCCATCTCCCTTATAATCGTCTTCATCTCCACCCACAAAGCTAAAAATAAACAAGCCATCCTTTTCATTTGTCCAGCTTGAATAGCTGTGATTTATTTTTTGTTTTTTTTTTTTGGGGGGGGGGGTCCATGAGCCCCTTGTTCCAGGGCTAATAGTTCCATTAGCTCCTTCTTCAGCCCTAAGCCAGTTCCTTTTGTATATTTCAACGTTTTGTCAATTAATCTACCTTTCTTCCACTGCAAGGTCACCAAACCCTCTTGAATTGTTTACTTCTGGAGTTGCTCAGCCGAACTAACAAATCGGGCACATCGGTAAATTTGTTCTGTGTCACCTTCTATCCTTGATTATGTTTGCTTTCCCCTCTGTCCGTTTTCATTACCAGCAGGGATTTTTGAAGGTGGTGATGAAGCTGGATGGTGAGAATCATGATTGGCAACGATATGATGGATGAATTATAGCATATAGCACTTCAGGGCGATGGGAGTGTCTCTCAGTGGTGATGCACTTGCTTTTCACACGCATAAAGTCCTAGGTTTAGGTACTTTACTGGGAAAGGCCCCTGTCTGGAATCCTGGACAGATGCTGCCAGTCAGTGCCTGGCAATGCTGAGCTGAACAAGGGGCTGGCTCAATAAAAAGCCGAGTCATGCTCTCCAAGATGTTCTTGGTCAGCAGTTTTCAACCGGTGATGTGTGAGGTGTTGTCCAGTGGTATGTGGACATGGTGGTATGTGGTATGTGGTATGTGAGGTGTTGTCCAGTGGTATGTCCAGGTGCTGGCGTCTAGCCTAGACGCCTTTAAAAGGGGATTGGACGAGTTTCTGGAGGAAAAATCCATTATGGGGTACAAGCCATGATGTGTATGCGCAACCTCCTGATTTTAGGAATGGGTTAAGTCAGAATGCCAGATGTAGGGGAGAGCACCAGGATGAGGTCTCTTGTTATCTGGTGTGCTCCCTGGGGCCGCTGTGGGCCGCTGTGAGATACAGGAAGCTAGACTAGATGGGCCTATGGCCTGATCCAGTGGGGCTGTTCTTATGTTCTTAACTACAATTCCCAGAAAGCCTTGCAGGTCTCTTGTTATCTGGTGTGCTCCCTGGGGCATTTGGTGGGCCGCTGTGAGATACAGGAAGCTGGACTAGATGGGCCTATGGCCTGATCCAGTGGGGCTGTTCTTATGTTCTTATGTTCTATGTGTGCTGAGAAGCTGGTGGGGCCATCAGCTCCCCAGAGCCTTGCAAGACAGGCCCTGGCACAATCTCAGGTGGTCATGGAGATCTTGGGACTGACAAGGGGGGGGGGGAGGTAGTTAATTACTTTCCTTTGTTCCTCAGTCAAGTCAAAAACCCTGCAAAGGAAGCTCCCATAGACAGCAGGGGGAGGGGATTCTCATTAAGAACTTCGTTCATTCCCTTCTTAAGTTCCTTGGTCCCCAATCCTGATAAAATTCTGATATGTGATTGCTGTTTTAATTGTTACAAAACAAGTGTATGGAAGTGCTAATGATGCTTTAGCCCAGGGGTGCTCACACTTTTTTGGCTCGAGAGCTACTTTGAAACCCAGCAAGGCCTGGAGATCAGCAGGGGGGAAGGAAGCATCTGACAGACACCCCCTTTAATGTATGGAGCCCCTGCTGGAGTCTAGTCAGTTTCGTCAGTTTTGTTGCTGCATGCCTGAAGAGCAGCTAAAGTGTCAGTTTCAGTGTCAGTTTAGTGTCAGCTAAATATGTCAGTTTCGTCTAGTCACTAGACGAAACTGATATATTAACAGTTTGGAGAGACAGGGCTCCGCGATCTACTCATTTTGCCTCGCGATCTACCGGTAGATCTACCGGTAGATCGCGATCCACCTATTGAGCACCCCTGCTTTAGCCATTTTATTTGCTTTGACCCTAAGAAAGCTGTGTTTGAACGCTCTTCAGGTGTCAAGAGGGCAAGGACAGGAAGGAGGAAGCCGGTAGAGTAGCACCTTTAGTCCTCTAGTCTCTACTCCTCTCCCCTCTTCATCCTTCTCTGCTCTGTGAAATCCTAGGAGAGAGCAAGAAGGAGGACAATAGCAGTGCCATTTATTTATTATTATTATTTTAATTTTCACATTTTTATACTGCCTCCTCCCCTTCTTTTGTCCTCACAACAGCCCTGTGAGGTAGGTGAGGTTGAGAGAGAGTGACCGACCCAAGGTCACCCTGCACGCTTCATTGCTGAGCAGGGATTTGAACCTGGATCTTCCAGGTCTAAGTCCAACTCCCAAACCATTACACCATCCTGGCTCTCAGGGTTTTGCTTGATGACATCGCCCTGCCTGTACCAGAGGTGGTTGTGGGACATTCTGTCCCCACTACATTCTTGATCCTACATAGCTCTTATGTCACGCTATATAGGCCGGTCCTCCTTATCCGCAGATTTGACCCAACGCTGGTCCCAACCCACGTCAGGAGGGCTGACCTGTACCACTTGGACATGACTGGAGGAGTATTCTGGTTGCATCCGGTAGGTAGTCTGAGGTGCAGGGACCACCTCCTGGGCTCAGGCGATGGCCCCCACCCGCGAATTCAGTTAACCACAGGTTTCTATATCTGCGGAGGGTCTGGGAACAGAACCCTTACAGATCCTGAGGGCCAACCTGTATCTATGTTCCAGTGACAGTGGGTGGGGGGGGGGTTGCCTCCAACAGAGGACTACAGCATCAAGAATGCCACAGAAGCACCTGTTTGCGCCGCATAGAACCTGATTTCTGCACCTGTAAGCGGCATTTAGGCCCTCATTATCTTTGCTCCTTACAAGAAAATATTGATATGAATGTAACGCTATTATCTTCCTTTATGCTGAAGAATGGAGCAGTTCTCTTGCATAAAAGCCAGCATAATGGCTGTTGAGACATGCTAAATTGCCGCTCTGAAAACTAATGAATTATTCATATTCCAATAACTGCACCACTATAAAGCACCTCTTCGTTGTGGCAGATTTTTTCCCCCCTTCTTGGTTCTCCACCGTCTTCGTACTTCCTGTTTATGGTTTTATCCAATAGCTAAAATAATCAGCTGGTGGAAGGTGTTGGAGAATACAAGTGTTAATTCTGCTACTTGCTGCTTAATGAGGAAGTCATTGTCCTGAGATAACCTCTTAACAGGGTGGGGGTGGGGGGAGAAGATCGTGGCCAGGGCATCTGTGATGTTGACTGAGACCACTGCATCTCAGGTGGTGATCTGTCCGCCTCCACCACTCCTCCTGCTTCCTGGAATAGAAAAGGAAGAGGGTGTGGGGGAGACTGGTGGCTAGCCCATTGTTTCCTAAACTGTGGGTCACGACCCATCAGTGGGTCGTGAGCCGATTTTTGGCGGGTCTTGGAAATTTTTTTGAAACAAAAAAAAAAACAACTTCACAAACATCCTTGCCCAGTTTGCAGAAGTAAGTGGGTGAGCTGGAATGTGAACATATGCTATGAGGTCATCTCCGTACCTCCAAATTAAAATGTCACATTTTCCCATTTTCTGCAGTGATTGGTTTGCTGTAGATCAGCCTGACCTGGAGGTTCCTAACTGCACATCTTGCTCCTCAGTTCAGCCTTCGGGGTACCCTGGAAAGAGTGTAAAAAGGTTTGGGGGAACAGTCCTTAAACTCCATTTCTAGGGAGAGTCTAGCAAATGTCTACTCACACATACTTGATGTGAGGTCTCTAGCAGCCTCAGAAGCATAGGACCCTGATGATGATGAGGATGATGAAGAAATAAAAGTATTTCTTTTTAGATTTTTTTTTTTGTCTAGTAGTGGGCTGTGACAGATTGTCATTTTAGAAAGTGGGTCCCAGTGCCCAAAGGTCTGTATAGCTTTGGCACTCCGGCTCACTAATCTGCTCTACACTTCCCCCTTCTACTCCTTTCCCCTCTTCCTGTTCTAATCCAGGGAGTAAGGTGAGTAGAGAAGGGAAACTGGTGGCTGATGTGCTGCTGGAGAAGAGGAGCATTTGGAATTCCGCATCAGGTGTAAGGAGGCCTTGTGCTGGAGGGAATTGCATGGGAGATGGGCCACTGTGAGGTGCAGGATGCAGGACTAGTCTGTCCTTGGGCCTGATCCTGCAGGGCTTTTCGTATATTCTCGGAGGTGCAGAATAAAGTGAGAGTTTAAACTGTGGAAGAATCACCCGGATTATTTGATGATATTCCTGGCAGCTGTTTTTCTCTTCTAGACTTCCCCAAGAACGGTCACAACATTTTTAATGAGGCAGTGGCTATTATCGCCTTTGTTAAAACAAAATAATAATAATTGGTGCCTTTTGGCATGCATACTTTAGCACATCAGTCCATTTAATTGCTTGGAATAATATCCTCTCAAGGTGTAAAGGCCGTGAGCTGGCAGTGATTAGCTGCTGCTGAGGCAGAAATGTGTAAATCTGAAAGGGGAGGAAGGAGCTATGACTCTGCTGACTTTGTATTCTGGAGTCCAGGATGTCATGGCACCCTTGAGCAGCAGCTCCAGCAGGGATCTCCCACCTGTTGCTTGTCATTGGGGTCTTCCTTTGCTTTGGTGGAAGTGGCCTTTGTTTCCCCCACAATGCCCTGAGGTGCCATGGTTTTCAGAAGATTGTGGGGGAAAACAGTGGCCACTACTGGGAGCTCCCCATTTTCCCCCATGATGCCCCGGGAGAACATTTGTAGTGCAGGTGTTGTGTGCAAAAAGTGGTAACCAGTGGTCAGCATGAGAAGGCAAAAAAGATGTACCGCTGGTCAGTGGCTTCGCGAAGGGGTGTAGGCCACACTATGGGGGGGGATGACACCACTACTGACCCAAAATTTTAAAAATTCTGGTATGTTATATATCGTTCGATGTGGAATGTGGAATTTCATGTGGAATCACCACCCTGATGTGGTGACGGCATCTGGCCTGGATGCCTTTAAAAGGGGATTGGACAAGTTTCTGGAGGAAAAATCCATTACAGGTTACAAGCCATGATGTGCATGTGCAACCTCCTGATTTTAGAAATGGGCTATGTCAGAATGTCAGATGCAAGGGAGGGCACCAGGATGCAGGTCTCTTGTTATCTGGTGTGCTCCCTGAGGCATTTGGTGGGGCCGCTGTGAGATACAGGGAAGCTGGACTAGATGGGCCTATGGCCTGATCCAGTGGGGCTGTTCTTATGCTCTTAAACTACAATTCCCAGGAGGCCTTGCAGGTCTCTTGTTATCTGGTGTGCTCCCTGGGGCATTTGGTGGGCCGCTGTGAGATACAGGGAAGCTGGACTAGATGGGCCTATGGCCTGATCCAGTGGGGCTCTTCTTATGTTCTTAATGGAATGGAACAAACCATGTTGAAATAGCTCTGTTCTATCAAATGTTATAGCCCAAAACCCAGTGGGAGCAGAGTGATGGTGCATCACCATGCTCACCTCCTGGGGTGTTGCCCTGCCCGCTGCATGGCAGGAGGTTCATCATGGGGGTGACACGCTAGTCTCCTGTACTGGGTGATGCATGCCCTAGTGACACTGCTGATGCTGTGGGGAAGTCTCCACAGCAGCAATTCGCAATGTTTTTGTGCTCACTGTGGTCTTCACCTCTTGTGATGTCCCATCTGGGAGACTCTTCTGGGTTCTGTTGGCAGAGGAAGAGGGAGAGATGGTTGCCCTAAAAACAGAGCCACAGAACCTGGAAGTTTTTCAGCAATTTTCAACCGCTGTGCTCCAAATTCCCACGGCACACCTGCAGACCTGTCATAGCTCAGAACTCCTGTGGCACACCTGCAGACCTTTTATGGCACACTGGTTGAAAAACACTGCTCAGCAGAGAAGAGGGAGCACTAGAGGGCTCCATACTGAGGGACTTGTCAAACTTGAGCTGGGCTCTGTGTGATGTAACCACAGTGTGTAAAAGTGAGGGAGTCCTAGCTCAGTGGTGGAGCACCTGTTTGCTTGCAGAAGGTCCCAGGTTCAATTCTTGGCAACTCCAGGCAGCATTGGGGAAGACCTCTCTCTGGACCCCTGGAGAGAGACTGTGGATAGTACTGTGGTCTGACTCCATAAGAACACAATCCAATCTTCTTATTGTTGCTCTCTCAGCAGGGGCTACGACGATCCTATCGAGACCGAGATTGTCGACGAGAGGATTCCCTACCTGCACGGCAGTTATGCGGCACCACTGGCGCAACCGGAGAGGGGGAGCATGGCCAGCATTGACCGCCTAGGCAAGCGCTCTCCTTCTATTGACAGCATCCGCAAAGACCCCCGGTGGCGGGACCCTGATCTCCCAGAGGTCATCGCGATGCTCAGCCACCCCATCGACCCCGTCAAGTCCAACGCGGCGGCCTACCTCCAGCACCTGTGCTACGAAAACGACAAGATCAAGAAAGACGTGCGGCACCTCAAAGGGATCCCCATTTTGGTGGGCCTGCTAGACCACCCAAAGCCCGAGGTGCATCGCAAAGCCTGCGGGGCCCTCCGGAACATCTCTTATGGAAAAGATAACGAGAACAAGGTGGCCATCAAAAACTGTGATGGGATCCCGGCTTTAATCAGGCTACTGCGAAAGACGAACGACATGGAAGTGCGTGAACTCATTACAGGTCAGCCTCTCCATTCTTGTCCTATCGGAGGGAAGTCTCTTTTTTAGGGAGGTCTATTAATATTTCATTATTATTCTTTATTTACTATACACTGGGCCTGCCTGATCTGCGTGGATTCCACATCCACGGATTTAATCAACCACAGATTGAAAATGTATTTTTCAAAAATTCACATACCCTGCCATAGCCACATTCAGTGGTGTCGCTGGCAGGCTTCAGAGGGTGTGGACCACATCGAGTGACACGCACAGTGGGGGTGACACCCCTGCTCACCAAAATTTGTAAGCTCTTGCTACTTTTGAGTAATACCATCAAGTTATATATCACTTGATGCATGAATTCATGCAGAATGCAGTGTAGCAAACCACATCGAAATATCTCTATTCCATTAAAATAGGGAGGGCACCAGGATGAGGTCTCTTGTTATCTGTTGTGCTCCCTGGGGCATTTGGTGGGCTGCTGTGAGATGCAGGAAGCTGGACTAGATGGGCCTATGGCCTGATCCAGTGGAGCTGTTCTTATGTTCTTAACTACAATTCCCAGGAAGCCTTGCAGGTCTCTTGTTGTCTGGTGTGCTCCCTGGGGCATTTGGTGGGCCGCTGTGAGATCCAGGAAGCTGGACTAGATGGGCCTATGGCCTGATCCAGTGGGGCTGTTCTTATGTTCTTAACTACAATTCCCAGGAAGCCTTGCAGGTCTCTTGTTATCTGGTGTGCTCCCTGGGGCATTTGGTGGGCCGCTGTGAGATCCAGGAAGCTGGACTAGATGGGCCTATGGCCTGATCCAGTGGGGCTGTTCTTATGTTCTTAACTACAATTCCCAGAAAGCCTTGCAGGTCTCTTGTTGTCTGGTGTGCTCCCTGGGGCATTTGGTGGGCCGCTGTGAGATCCAGGAAGCTGGACTAGATAGGCCTATGGCCTGATCCAGTGGGGCTGTTCTTATGTTCTTAACTACAATTCCCAGAAAGCCTTGCAGGTCTCTTGTTGTCTGGTGTGCTCCCTGGGGCATTTGGTGGGCCGCTGTGAGATACAGGAAGCTGGACTAGATGGGCTTATGGCCTGATCCAGTGGGGCTCTTCTTATGTTCTTATGTAAAAGTTACAGCCAAAAAAACCAGTGTGGCTGGGCAGTGGTGCATCACCACGCCCACTTCCCCGGGGCAATGCATGAGAAGAGGTCCACCATGGGGGGTGACACGCTGGCCTCTAGCACCTGCTGATTTAAACTCTAGTGATGCCACTGGCCTCATTCACCTTGTGCCCCCCCCCCCATTTACACAAGTTTAGGCAATTTACTTAATGCTTTCGGCAATTTGCGCAAATTTACACGATTTACATAAATGCAGGCAATTTATGTAACTTCAGCAATTTCACCAATTTATGCCATTTTCTCAGCATGACATCAATACCCGTGGATCCTGGTATCTGCACAGGGTTCCACAACCAAAGCCCCATGGATACGAAGGGCCCACTCTACTTATATCCTGCTTTTTCTACTTGTCAGCTGGCATCCAAGACGTCTGGCAATAGGTCACAATTAATCCGCAGTAAATGTGTCTATTACAGTGGACCCTCCTTATCCCCTTGTCTGCAAGCTCAGCATCTATGGATTTTAGCATCGTAGAAGCCGAGCTCATGGATCAGAGGGTCTCCCGTTGCAACCGGAAGTGGCGTCTGGTTCACACGCACAACTTCCGGTCATGTCCAGGAGGTGTTCTGAGGCCAGAGAAGGTCCATGGCTCCACTTTACTTCATGGCCCACTGCAGCCTCAGAACATCTCCTGGATGTGACCAGAAATCATGGACGCAGACCAGAAATGGCTTCCTGTTGCATCTGGGAGGCCTTCTGAAGAGGAGGCTGGCACAACCTCTGGAAGTCTTGGCACGGACCCCAGGTGAGTCCCTGAGGCGCTGTGACTCTGGACCCCTGTGTATTTCATTATCAGAGGATTTTGGTATCTGCAGGCAGTTGTGGAACCGATCCCCTGTGCAAACCAAGGGCCTGCTGTATAAGAACATAAGAACATAAGAACAGCCCCACTGAATCAGGCCATAGGCCCATCTAGTCCAGCTTCCTGTATCTCACAGCTGCCCACCAAATGCCCCAGGGAGCACACCAGATAACAAGAAGACCTGCAAGGCATTCTGGGAATTGTAGTTAAGAACATAAGAACAGCCCCACTGGATCAGGCCATAGGCCCATCTAGTCCAGCTTCCTGTATCTCACAGCGGCCCACCAAATGCCCCAGGGAGCACACCAGACAACAAGAGACCTGCAAGGCATTCTGGGAATTGTAGTTTAAGAACATAAGAACAGCCCCACTGGATCAGGCCATAGGCCCAACTAGTCCAGCTTCCTGAATCTCACAGCTAACCAATACACAGCTGTATATACTCAGCTAACCAACCTCAAATGCAAAACCAGAACATTTCCTAGAGCAGCTGGACACTTCTGCTTTCTGGAAAATTCCATCTTTCGTGTTAGATTTCCTTTGGCACTCTTGTATGTGTTTGGTTTTTGCCTGTGAAAGGTAATGTGTGCCTTCGGTTTGTTCTTGATTCTTTGTGATAATGGACTATTTCGATGACTTTCCTTTTCAAAAATGGTTTTTTGTTTTTTTTTTAAGGCACAAAATCCCATTAATTTTTCTACAGTTGTAGTAGTTTGTCGGAAGCTAATTTGCAGACTGCTGCTGAGAAATGTGTTTACTTGAATTCTTTAGATTCGGTAACGGAAAGGCTGGCCTGTCATTTCTCTTGAATGGATAATATTTTAACATTAAATGTTAATCAGCCCTCTCTTGGGAAGGCAGAAACGTGCCTGAATTGGGCCTCCCTACTCCTGAAAAAGGGGGGGGGGGTTTTGAGGTGACTTTGAATGCTAATTAATGAATTAATTTTGTGCTAGAAAAATGTGCTATCAAAGAGGATCAGCCTCTGAAATGTTAGGACTTGGGATATGTTCTTCTAAGTCACCTTCTCAGGCTTAAGATCAGAAAGATCAAAAGCCACAAAATTCATGTAGATTGATTGATTGATTGATTGATTGATTGATTGATTGATTGATTGATTGATTGATTTGGCATAAAATAATTTCCAGGAATTCATTTCGTTCATCATCCTGGCTCCTCCTAGGCTTTTCTTTTAAAGGTGCAGAACGAAAGGCCATCAGTGTCCACAATTCTGCATCACACAAATCCTTAGTTATTTTGGCCAACGTACAGGTTGAGTCTCCAAGCACTCAGATGGATGGCAAAAAACACAGTATAGCAAATCAATTTTAAAAACAAAGTTTCTTTGCTGACCTTTGTAATGCGCACAGAGTCAATCAGTCTCTCTCCAGGAGCTTAGGCTTCACTAGGAGGCAGCAATCTCTCCCTTCACCAGGAGCCCCAGCAAGGGGGAAAGAATGGAGAAGGTGATAATCGCTGCCATTTCGCCATCTTTCGAGTGCTCAGGGGGAAGGGAGGAGTGTAGCCTTCAGAGAGAATGATTAATGGATTGCCAGCCGGTTGCCCTCTCTGGCATTGTGAAACGACTGTTTTCCTTTAATTTAAAGGGCCCTTCTCACCAACTTTGAGATAGAAAAATCTGTGGCTACAGGTTGAGCCTCATTATTCACGTGAATTCCAATGGGTTTCCATTCACTTGGATGGCAAAAAACACACTATAGCAAATCCATTTAAAAAACAAAGTTTCTTTGCTCAGGCGATTTAAAAACAGCCTTGCTGACCTTTGTGATGTAAGATAAGATTACAAGATAAGATAAGATTAGCTTCACTCAGTCCCTCCCTTCACCAATGCAAAGTGATCGCCTTTCTTTCATGTGCTCAGCGGGAAGGGAGGGGTCGCTTGGAGAGAGAGAAGGATTGGTGGATTGTCAACCAGCTGCCCCCCCTCTCATTAATGAGGCTATTAAAGGACTGTTCAGTTTTTTAAACTGATTTTAAAGGGATGCATTTTTCACTTTCTCCAGGGATCAGCATGTTCCTTCTCATTTGCAGGGGCCATTTGTGTTGAGTCAAATCCGTGTATAAAAAATCCGTGTATAAATAGGCTGGACCGGTACTTAGGTTATACCTGTAATTGCTTGTATGACTGTCTCTCTGCAACAGTAAAAAGCAGTTTTCTGAACTGTGATTTTAAAGGGGAGCATTTTTCCACTTCTCCTGGGCTCAGCACATTCCTTCTCATTTGCAGTGGCCATTCGTGTTGAGTCAAATCCGTGTATAAAAAATCCGTGTATAACAAGGCTGGACCTGTACTCTGGTTTTGTGCTTCCAGTGCTCACGCATTGGGTTGGTTCAGTGCAATCTTGTAGCCACTGCAGGGGGTGACTTTCATGCAGAAACCCTACTAGATAAGCTGCTGCCAGGAAGGGAAAATGTGCATCACCAAACCAATCTGTGGAACACCTTGCCACAGGATGTGGTGTTGGCACCTGGCCGAGATGCCTTTCAAAGGGGATTGGACAGATTAATGGAATAAAAGTCCGTCACAGCTGTGATGGGTATGTGGCATCTACTGGTTTTAGAAGTAGGCAATCACAGAATGCGAGGTGCACAGAATGGGAGTGGCAACAGGATGCTGGTCTTTTGTAGTCTTGTGTGTTCCCTGAGGAATCTGGTGAGCCACTGTGGGATGGGCTCTTGGCCTGGGCTCTTCCTATGTTTTTAAACTGGCACACCTTTCTTCACATCATCTCCTGAGTAGGATGCATCCAAAGGACTGGCAAGCCAATTGGCTAGACCAGCGGTTCCCAAACCTACCGTGGTCAGGGCACCCTTCTTTCTTAGCAGTCTCTTCTTCCCTGCTCTCCCAGGCACCGCCATCTTGAGCCGAGCGAGATCTCACTCAATCCAAAATGGCAGCATCCAGGAGAGCCAGGAAGAAGAGGTCACTAGGGACATCCTGCAGCATCCTTGTGAGTCCCTCAGGTGTTGCAGTGCATAGCTTGGGAACCACTTGTCTAGGCTAACCACAAATCAGGTGATAGATTGACAGGGCGCCTGCCTTGGTCCAACCACCTGTCTCCGGTGCTCCTTCTCCCACATACTGGATTTAACAAGGTATAGGTGAATAGAGCAGAAGAGGAAGTGTGGAGGAGAGGAAATTTTGAGCCTTACCAGTTGGAGGCTGTGCCTCTCTGGCTATTCGTCGCTCACCTTATCTCTGAAGGTTGGTTCATCCAGCAGAGGATCTCTGATGAGGATTTTAGCGATGGGGCAGGATGCAATCCTTATCTTTCGTTTTGAAAGAGACTGCCTGTCAGATCTAGCATCTTCTTTGACCTCTGGCAGAACTGTGAGATGTGAATCCAGCAATATGTGCCCATTTGCCTTTAGGAAACGTTGGCCGCATTTTCTTCGTTGCTCCGGTGACGGAAGATGAACCTGTGGCTATATTTAGACCGCAAAAGAACGTGCGGCTCAAGGCAGGAGGCTTTGGAGGAGAGGAAACTGTGTACTGATCGTGGCAATTGTATTCCCTGTTGCAAATCATGAATGTTTTGTACTCTGAGAGTGTCAGAATAAGGGCAGGAAACTGCTTTCTGCTCTTGCCTTCACTCTGATTTGGTTTTACCATAGTCCAGTGATTTTCAACCTTTCTCATCTCATGGCACACAGAGAAGAAGCTAAAACTGTCAAGGCACACCATCGGTTTTTTGACAATTGGCAAGGCCCACCGCCCTGCTGGCCAGGAGATCACATACCCCGATGGCCCTATTAATATATGAGAACAGTCCCCTGTGCAAGTCTTTACTGACCCTAGGGGTGTCACGGCTTCTGCAATGATTTCATGGCAATGGTGGTTTGAAATTGCCTTCCCCAGACATGTAACCTTTCCCCCAGCAAGCTGGGTACTCATTTTACAGACCTCAGAAGGATGGAAGGCTGAGCCAGCTACCTGAGATTCCAGCTTGCGCTGAGATCGAACTCAGGTCGCCGGGAGAGTTCTCGGCTGCAGTACCTCAACCTACCAATCAGCACCCCACAAGGCTCAATTTATATATGACCCTCCCCCAAACTCCCATGGCACACCTGCAGGCCACTTGTGGCACACCAGTGTACCATGGCACAGTGGTTGAAAATCGCTGCCATAGTCCCTCTACATCCATTCAGGTTCCATTCCCAGATACCGAAGTCAAATCTGCTTAAAGAATGTTTTTTAAAATGTAAAAAAAAGTTTAAAAATATAACGTTCCTTACCTTAGTGCAGGGGTGCCCAAACCCTGGCCCTGGGGCCACTTTCGGCCCTCAAGGACTCCCATTCTGGCCCTCAGGGAGACCCCAGTCTCCAGTGAGCCTCTGGCCCTCTGGAGACTTGCTGGAGCCCGCACTAGCCTGATGCAACTGCTCTCAGCATGACGGCCAACTGTTTGACCTCTCACATGAGCTGTGATGCAGCAGTGGCAGCAAAGGAAAGGCTGGCCTTGATTTATGCAAGGCCTTTTATAGGCCTTGAACTATTGCAAGACCTTCATTCATTCATGTAAGTTCCATCTTGAATATATTCATTTATATAAATTTATTCAAATTTGAAATCAATTTTTTTTCCTGGCCCCCAACACAGTGTCAGAGAGGTGATGTGGCCCTCCTGCCAAAAAGTTTGGACACCCCTGCCTTAGTGCCTCAAACCACGCTGGCTGCAGGGCAGTGTCTGATGCTCTTGGAAGCCACTTCCAGGTTGTGGGTTCCGCTCTCTTGACCCTGGTGAGCCCAGTGGAAGCATTTCCAAACACGTCCGCTTGGTGCACCAGGGTCAAGGGAGGGTGTCGCGGGCCATGGCACGACCTGGACGTGACTTCCAGGAGCACTAGACACTGTCCTGCAGTCTCAGTTTCTCCAAATCTGTGGACGGTGAAATCTACAGATACCAGAACCACTGATAAGGAGAGCCCACTGTATTGTCAATGCCACATATCTCTTGTGGGGTACAAGAAACCGATCCACAGGGATGACAAACTGTGCTGTTTGCATTTCAAAAGATACTCAATTGTCTCTGCTCCCGCCTCATTTTCTTAAAATAACAAAAGCAGTCCTCTTTCTTGTAGCTACCCAGCATAGGACATATGCCCACAGCTCGGCAAAGTGAGAATTTAATAGAGATTCTTCTCCTTTTTCCCCCTAACGATGCGCAGCGGTTGCAATGTTCTTTGAAAAGAACAAACCTCGTTGCTGACGCCGGCCTTTGATTTCTGACAATAGACCCAATTTGAAACTGTGTTGAGCTGAAAATCTCCCGACATTCGGGATCACGGCGTGTGAAGGCAACAAACAGAAAAAGGTAGACTGATCGGACACGCGTAGCCCCCTTGGCCCATCCGCCCCGGCTAATATGTGTGATCAAGATAATGTTTGGCAAGGCAAGAAAATACCTTCTCTAAATCCTCCAATCTCTGCAATCCACTAACAAGGGACAATTCTATTACATGAAAATTCTTTCGGTCGGAGGGTGAAATGCGGATGGATAAAGTTCTTTTGGCAGTGACGCCAGGCGGAGCTTGTTTCTAGGGCAGCTTTAAGAAATTGGCAAGATAATGCTCTCCATCAGCTGTAAGCAATCTTTAGTGCAGATTTCCCTCCCGCGACATGTAATGGACATTTTCATATTTGGGGCAGAGGGAATGAGCCCCAGATTAGCAAGACTTTATATGTTGCTTTATAAGCCAGCGGGAAATATTGACACACTCTAGAATAATCTGTTTCATACCGAGTCATACCGCCCCCACTGAAACACATTATTTTTTTTTCCCTTTTATGCTTGTCCTTGGAAAATCACTGCCCTTGTTTTGTCCCTGTTCATGTCTCTATATAGAAATCTCTTGTGAGGTATTTATTAGTAGATGCCTTTAAGAGGGGATTGGACAAATTTCTGGTGGAAAAGTTCATCATGGGTTACAAGTCATGGTAGGTATGTTCAAGGTAGAGGTAGGCTGCCTCTGATGACCAGAGGCAGGGAAGGGCACCGGGACGCAGGTTGTGTCTGTTGTCTAGTGTGTTCCCTGAAGCATTTGGTGGGCCACTGTGAGATACAGGAAGCTGGACTAGATGGGCCTATGGCCTGATCCAGTGGGGCTGTTCTTATGTTCTTAACTACAATTCCCAGAATGCCTTGCAGGTCTTCTTGTTATCTGGTGTGCTCCCTGGGGCATTTGGTGGGCCGCTGTAAGATACAGGAAGCTGGACTAGATGGGCCTTTGGCCTGATCCAGTGGGGCTCCTCTTATGTTCTAGTGATGTTCTTTAGGTATCAAGCCTCTTCTTGATATCTTCTAGGGCAGTGGTTCTCAAACTTTTCTCACTGGGATCCACTTTTTAGAGTGAGAATCTCTCAGGACCCACTGGAAGTGAGGTCATGACAGGAAGTGATGTCATCAAGCAGGAAAATTTTTAACAATCCTAGGCTGCAATCCTATCCACACTTACCCAGGAGTAAGTCCCATTAAGTGTTGTTAAAAGCATATACAGAGAAGCCTGTTAAAAGTACAGATTTGTAACATTTCCTCAGTGCGGTCACATACCCTAGTAGCATCAAGTCTAATATATTAAAAATAAAATATTGAAATTAATGGGGACACACCTGAAATTGGCTCACAACCCTCCTAGTGGGTCCTGACCCACAGTTTGAGAAACACTTTTCTAGGACAAAGTTTCTTCTGCAAAGGGGCTGGACATCAGGTCTGACAATAGTAAGAATGCATAGTTTGATACACATGTGCCCCCCAGTTAGGACCCACATGAACCTTCAATTAGGCCATAAAGCAAAAAAGAGAGAGAGAGAGATGCACATAGTTCAGAGACATGCAAGTCCAGACTTCCACCCTTGGTCTGATTACACTGTAAACCTTACAGAGATAGAATTAAACTCTTGAATTCTTTTTTAGAATTACATATCTTTTTGAATTATGGACCAAATTATTTCGGGGGGGGGGGCTGTAGGTTGCCTACCCCTATTCTAGGATGTTAGATCTCTGAGTGGGGAATGAACGCATCTTGTCATAGGAAGGGAAAGTGGGTCAAGAGAAGTGACCGTGTGCTGAGTCATGTCCTTGGTCAGCGGTTTCTCAAGGATTCGAACAGCGTTCTGGGTTGGGCCCTCCACCCAACTTTGCATCTAGTTGGCTCAGAATTGAAGCCTTCCAGATGCAATTGGAGGCTGCACCAGGCCTCCGCAGGGCTCCAGAAGCATCCGGGAAGTCACTTCTGGTTTACTTCCAGGTCTGTGAGAGTGACTTCCGATTGCTTCCCGAGGCCTGCAGAGGTTAGCTCCAGAGAAGGTGATGGGTCATGGAGCCATCCATCACAGAATAGGTGGGTTGCACGATCTTGCACGATCTGAGATGGCAGTGCCCAAATCGTGCAATCCAAAATGAAGGTCCCCCTGGAGAGCTGGTAGGTGGAACCCCCGGGGAGAATCTGCAGTTCCCTGAGAGTGCAGGATGCCCTTTGGGAACCACTGGTATAATGTATATAGTGGCTCAGAATTGCAACCGACAACCCCCGTCAAGTAAAAATATAGACAGGTTGTGTGAATGCAAAAGCTGTTTCAATTTCAAGCACATGCAGTCATTCCCTTCTTCTGAACGGCTTGCAGACGAGAGCTAATTTATTCTTTCTTTAATTTCTATTGCATTAATTTGTTTAAATGCTAAAATGACTTCTTTAAAAAAAGAAGCCATATTACTGTAATTACTGCCGTGCCGAGTGCGCACAGAAGCTGCGAGCGCCGGTAAGTGAAGTGTGTCAAGGAAATAAATACCATGATTAATGTCCCTGCTAAGCAGTGACTCTCCGACGAAAAATGGCAGGCGGTGGAAATGGCTGGAGGAAGAGGGCAGCTCTCGGCTGACATCTTCATCGTGCCGAAGTCGGAGGAGGCTTCGCTTTGTGGTTTGATGTGGCTTTTTCACGTCTGGGGAAGAGCCAGGAGTTGGGAAACCAACTCTCAAACCTGGTCTAAATGAAACCTTCACATCTTGTATTTTTACCTTTACACATTTCATCTTCCCCAAAATCCCTGGATGGAAAGACAAATGCTCTTCTGCAATCCCTCAACAAGCTTAAAAACAGAATGTTAATGGGGGGGAAAAAGCCAGCTTCTTCTGCAGATCAACCTCCCTTAGGAGGCTTTCTAGGCAAAACCATTCCAAAGTGGTACAAATTTGCTTCTATTTGCAAATGAGACGCTCTTGTTTTATGAAATCCTGGTCATGTCCATAAACTAAAGTATCAGATTCACACAAAATGTATCTCAATTAAATATGAACTGGCGTATCACTGTCTTCTTTCCTAAAACAACAGCGCTCTCTGAAGCCAGTATTCGCAACTCACCTGTGTCTGGTGTTCTATAAGCGTTCTATAACTGCAGCGTTCTATAAACATCCCATGATACATTTGGACCTCGACTGTTACCCTGCACATGCCCGATCTCATCTGATCTCGGAAGCTAAGCAGGGTCAGGCCTGGTTAGTACTTGGATGGGAGACCGCCTGGGAATACCAGGTGCTGTAGGCTTATACCATAGTCTTTCGAGACTGAAGGTTGCCAACCATCTCCCTATACTGAACACTGTCACCCGATCTTGTCTGATCTTGGAAGCTAAGCAGGGTCGGGCCTGGTTAATACTTGGATGGGAGACCGCCTGGGAATACCGGGTGCTGTAGGCTTCTACCATAGTCTTTCGAGACTGAAGGTTGCCAACCAACCAGGCAAGAGATTCACGCAAAAGAGTAACTACCCCATGAAGCAAACCTCCCATGATACAGGTGGAGCTTGGTATCTGCGGGGGATCCATTCCCAGCTCCCAGGGATACTGAAACCCACGAATAAGTGAATCAGCGGGTTGGGTCCAATAGATCTTATTGTTCTGTAAAAACTAGAAGTGCTGTTTCGATCCCTCCAGAGGTTTTTCTGAGGCCTCTGCGGGCCTCAGAAAATCACTTGGTCATGACCCCATGTGCACTGGGCCTGACACGATGCTCTCTTTAGCACTGCAATGCCTTATTGGGAACCCCCAGAGGCACTTCTGGGTCGCACCAGGCCCACGACCCCCCTCCGTTGGCCTAGGATGCCCCACGGAAGCAATCAGAAGTGACTTCCGGAGACTTCCAATAGGACATTGCGGCACTACCAGGAGCATCGTGGCCCACTGCAGAGGACGAGGTGGGTCGTAGTGCTAAAAAGTTAGGGAACCACTGTCTATTGCTTCAAAGCAGCACTGAGAAGGGGGGGATTTGGAATGGACATGCCACAGGGTGATACTCTTTCTCCTAATCAAGCCTTCACTTGATCGGAGTAATTAGCAAATGCTTTGCAGGATATGAAATTAGACTACCTGGCAGTGGTGGGACTGGAATAAGGCAGTCTCTCTGCTTGTGCTTTATCTGTGCATTCCCCATGTGGCTTAAGGGGTGCAACAAATATTTGCGAAAGCTGCCCTCCATTGCCACATCACCGAAAGAAGCCGTGACCAAGAACCTGGATCATAGCATTTGGTGGGATGATGCTGTTACATTTCCCTTCATCCAACCCGCTTTGAAAAGGCACTCTAAGCTCCTTTAGAGGTCACTTGCAAAAGGTTCAACCTCCGAAATCATCACAGATCTGTTAACTGTCTCTGTCTCGTAGGTTATCCTGAAGTGCCTCTTAAGAGTTGGGCAGTTGGAGATAAAATTCCTTCAGAGGCATTCGGCTTACCGAACAATGCCCTTAAAAGGATTGCAACTTGAAGGCAGCTGCCCTGGGGATGTGGGAAGTCATCGATTGGTTGCGACGGAAGCACTGAGCCAAAAATTCCTCACCACATAAGGGCTGGTTTGGTTCAGTCGTTTTCTCTCTCCCTGTTGGCTCACTATGTGTGCCTGGGTTAACTGGGATGGATTCTGACACCAGGTTTTACATCAGTGTTATGATACATAGGGACAATCCTAACCAGGTCTACTCAGAAGTAAGTCCTATTTTGTTCAATGGGGCTTACTCTCAGGAAACTGTGGTTAGGATTGCAGCCATAGTCAGCTTTTGATTGTCATATAAATGTTTAGCAAAAATGTACATCTACAAAACTGGGGTACAGTTGTAGTTGGTTAACATAAGAACAGCCTGCTGGATCAGGCCAAGGGCTCATCTAGTCCAGCTTCCTGTATTTCACAGCAGCCCACCATAGCCCTCAGGGAGCACACAAGACATCAAGAGACCTGCATTCTGGTGCCACTCTCTTGCACCTGCCATTCTGAGACTTCTAAAAGCAGGAAGTTGCACGTACCCATCTTGGCTTGTAACCTGCGATGGACTTTTCCTCCATCAATCTGTCCAACTCCTTTGAAAGGCATCTAGGCCAGGTGCCATCACCACATCCTGTGGCAAGGGGTTCCGCAGGCTGATGACTGTGCTTAAAAATATTTTCGTTGGTTTGTTCTAACTCTTTCAACATTCAATTTTAGTGGAAGTTCCCTGGTTGTGGGGTTTTGCGAGAGAAAAGAACATCCCGCTGTATCCACCCCTTGCGTATTTGATAGAATAGATTGATTGAATAGGTTGATTGGATAGATATGCCAGGTGGCTGGTGGAGTGTCATAGCTATGAGACTGGGGGCCCAATCCTAACATAATCCCTTACTGCCAAAGTAGAATGTACTGTGTTCTTCAGGTGTGGAAGTAGTGAGTGTGTCCTTAAGGGAAGGGAACTTTTGTTCCCTTACTCCACAGTAAGCCTCCATTGCCCCAGGGAGTCTTCTTGGATCTGCACTAGGTATTTTGCTGAAACAAGAGTGAGGGAGAAGGAACAGGGTTAAGGTCTGTCGCATGCTGTTGCCACTAAGTTCTACCCCCTACTTCCTCCCTCCTGCACCTTCCCCACTCAGAAACTCTTACATTCCTCCCACTCTCAGCCCTATTCTACCCATCCGGAGGCGCTCTCCTTGTCCACCACTGGTTTACCTTCACTGCCCAAAGTAGCTGGCACCAACAGTAGACCTCCGGCACGCCTGCTGTTTGTAGTGGCGAACGCAAAACAGTTGATGGCAGCTCGCAAAGTGTGCTGCAGTATGGCCGTTTGCAACAGAGAACTGTGTTTTGCTTTCTTAAAGAACTATGTTTTCCTAGTTAGGATTGGACTGCCCATTGCACTAGGAGGTTGCTACCTATTTTGGGGGTTATTGCAAAAGGCCCACCCCCATGCTGGTCTAAATATCTAGCTTTCTTTTTTTCATGTTCCTTTAACAAAGCAGTGGCTTGTTTCATCCCACTTCTTCATTTCTACTAGTTGCTACCCATTTTGGGGGTTATTGCAAAAGGCCCACCCCCATGCTGGTCTAAATATCTAGCTTTCTTTTTTTCATGTTCCTTTAACAAAGCAGTGGCTTGTTTCATCCCACTTCTTCATTTCTACTAGTTGCTACCCATTTTGGGGGTTATTGCAAAAGGCCCACCCCCATGCTGGTCTAAATATCTAGCTTTCTTTTTTTCATGTTCCTTTAACAAAGCAGTGGCTTGTTTCATCCCACTTCTTCATTTCCTCCCTCCCTGCAGTTCCCACTTGAAATATCTGTATAGAATCCTAGAGGTGGAAGGGTCGTACAAGGTCATCTAGTCCAACCCCCTACTGGTAGCAAGAAATCCTCTTACAGCACCTCCAGGAGGTGCCTGCCTGTCAAACCTTTGCTTGAAGATCTCCTGTGAAAGAGAACCCACCACCTGCTTCCCTCTCTCCCCCTTCTTAAACTGAGGTAGTTTTATCAACACAAAACCCACATTCCATCTAAGATAATGAACTGTTGCATGTGCAAGATTGCGAATACTACTGGTCACTTGGCAAACCATGACCTCCTGTAAACGTGAGACCTCTTGGAAAGAAAATTCAGGTTGTTCCTCACATTTGCATGGCCCAACCGTGGAATTTTTTGGAGGAAGTTTTCAATTAAATTTTTATTTAGCTGCCTGACAATGAGAGATGGAATTTGGCAGAGAGGTTTTGGAGAAATTGAGTTTGTGATCTTTCTTTCTTTCATTTACAATCACATTCCAAATTTTGTCCACTTGCTCTCCTCTTTCATCCGATTCCATCCAACCTTCCATGATGTTGGTCAATGTTTTTATGTTTATTTTTCTTTTATTTAGGTTTTGCATGTGTTATAGAGTTAGTTATTTACTTTTTCACTGACCAAAATAAATGTGCAAGCTAAATAAGATTATGCTTTGACATTCATCTATTTTTGACTTTCATCCATGCCCTGGTCCCTAACCAGATGAAACTGCTGGGTGTGGCTGTGTTTTTCTGTGTAAATTACTTTGTGATTTTGTTCCCAAACTCTTTCTTTCTTTCTTTCTTTCTTTCTTTCTTTCTTTCTTTCTTTCTTTCTTTCTTTCTTTCTTTCTTTCTTTCTTTCTTTCGGAAGGGAGTGCCCATGCAACAAACTTGATTCTCGGAAAGCTGATATTCCCATGGCTAGTTTGCTCTTGGGTTGTTCATAGGTTTCACTTAGCATTTATATGGGACGCTTGGGGGGGATGGCTGCTTTACCAGTTCGATCACATTTATCCTGTCAGTAATTCTGGGAAGTAGATTTTTATTATGCTGTTTTAACTGGTGTAGAACTGAGGCTTACGCAAGCACCAGTTACTCAGGCATTTAATCTCTCACTTTCTCTCCTACTCCAACCTTATCAACCTGGTTATCATTGGGTGAGACCATGGGCTGTATTTCACATCAAACTAAATTCTGGACTAAATGCAGAACAACTACCCCCCCTAAAAAAAAAAAAAATTCATCAAATTCTGCAACAAGGTAATGTAGATTCCGTGCCAAGAAAAATGCTGGATTCTGCAACTTGTAGACATTATGTGGAATAAATTTATTGAAATGCATTTATTTTGTTTGTTTAGTACCTACCGGTCATGAAAAAATAAGCTAAGCAGTTTCTAAACTAGACCATTCGAAATCCTGTGAAACTTTGAAGAGTTTGCCAGGCACTGTCCATGGCCTCTTAATTCTGACTTAGCAGCCATGAGGACTAGAAACTTCTATTTATTATATTTTTAAATTTAAGTGGGGATTTACAGGATGTTAAATTCTTTGCTTATTAACATTTTTTTAAAAAAATTCCTTGTGCAGAATTGCAGACATAACACATTAATTCTTCATTTCCAACGGGAGTGCTGTTGCCATCTTAACATCACCTTTAGCGTTTACCACAATAGCTAAATAGAGCCTCCAAGTTCAAGGGCAGTCTATCTCCAAGTGTCAGAAGGTAGGGAGCAAGAAGCTTGGGAGTGCTGTTGCCTCTTTGGGGCTTTCCAAAAACACCTGGTTCACTGCTGATGAGGCACACAGGTGACCTGCGTGAACCTTTAGTCTGGCCCAGTGGGACCTGATGCAGTTGCAAGAATCTTTCATCTTCTCGTGTCTCATCAGATCTGTAAGATGTCACTATCTCAAACTGTGATCAACACTGATGTCCTTTTGCTCCAGCATTTGAATGGAGTTGTAATGGCCTAATAGGCTGAGTGATAACAACGGACGTGCCTTGCCCTTTTTTTGGTCCTTGGGAAATTTGGTTCTTCGGGGCTTGATTGCAAACAAGGGTTCTTTGACTCTCCCCCACCATGTTTTCTCCTACAAGGTACCCTGTGGAACTTGTCGTCCTACGAACCCCTCAAAATGGTGATCATTAACCACGGTCTTCAGACGTTGACCAATGAAGTGATCATTCCCCATTCCGGTTGGGAGAACGAGCCAAATGAGGACTCTAAGCCTCGAGATGCGGAGTGGACAACAGTCTTCAAGAACACATCGGGATGTCTCAGGTGAGTGCCCTTTTGGCATGTGCTGGAGAAAAAGGACCGATCAGTGTGCATCGTGAAAAGTATGTGTCGCGATTCCTTGGGTGTGCCTAAGGGGTGCTGTAGGATATCCTCAGTGGCCCCTCCTGTCTGTTTCCAGTGGGCACCGCCTTCTTGGATTTCATGAGATCTCACAAGATTGAAGATGGCGGAACCCAAATCTTGCCGCTGGGTTGCGGTGCGGGCAGCAGTGAGAACTACTGCCTTAGACTGTTTCAAGCACTAAGTGTCAAAAGCGGTACGGGTGTGTACCCCTTTGCGACCTTCTGGCTTAGGCTGGGATCGCATAACCGATGATCATGTGTGGTCACGCGGCTGCTGGGGGTGCCCACCCCAACCCTCCGAAAGCGAGTGAAACCGAAATTCGCACGAGAGACACGATTTCCCTCAGTCTGAGCCTTGCAGAGGCAGTGCTCAGATGCATGCTACCTCTGGGAGGCTCAGAAGCATCCCCTTCCCTGTAGAGCTGAGGTGTTCAATCTGTGCGTCCCGCCTCCCTAGTGAGGCATGGCTAGCCTCCAGGGGCATCTCGGGGAGAGAGGTGGTCGCAGCTGCTCTGCTCAGCTCAGCTGAAGGTGCTGCCTCCTGACTTAATGCTTTTCTGAGGCTGAGAACAAGGTGGGTGCGGCAGCTTGAGGTGAGGCGGGTGGGGCAGTGTGAGACATGGTGGGGGGAGGTGGGAGAGAAGGCTGGCTGGGCAGTCAGGCAGAGGTGCTGCATCTCGTCATGGAGCTCTCTCCATGTGCAACCTCGCCCCAAGGACTACATTTCCCAGTGTGCCCCTCACCCTGGGCATCCTGGGATTGGTCAAGGCTGGAGGAGAGAAGAGTGCGGAGGTACCACATCTCATCAGCACAGGGGTGCTCCTGGCAGGATTCAAACTGGGAGGGAAGCATAAGTACAGGCAGTGCAGCGCTTTCCTCTGCTCCTAGTAGGGGGGGGTGTCCAAATGCATCCCAGCCTGCATCCCTCCATCTTTCCTGGAGGAACAGGGGTGGCATCTGCATGCTGGGTGTATGTGTGTGAGCAGCCCCCCTCCCCATCTACTTTGGGGTGAGTTGTAATCTTGCTGTATGTGGCTGCAATCCTTTCCACACTTTCCTGGGAGTAAGCCCCATTGCCTCAAATGGGGCTTACTTCTGAGTAGACCTACATAGGCTTGGGGGTCTGTGTCAGCTTAACCCAGGATCTTCCCTTTTCTCTTCCCCTCCCCCTTCAAAAAAGAAAAAAAGCCACTCTTGATGACTTTGTCTCCAAAAATTGATTAAAAATAAAAATCCCCATTCCTTTTTAGACATTCCCCTTTTTCCTCCTTTTTTTTTGGGGGGGGGGGTACTCTGTTGGCTGCTATTGTAAGACAAAAGGCAGAATCCTAGCTAGGTCTACTCAGAAGTAAGTCCTATTGTGTTCAATGGGACTTACTCCCAGGAAAGTGGGGTTAGGATTCCAGCCAAACGGTCTCTGGGTCTCAGTTTGCATCAGCTTGCAGTTAGCAGATACTCACAAAACAAAGTCTTCCCCTCCCCCAGCAAATTCATCACTTCCCCCTCTCCCTTTCCAAAACCCTCCAGGTGTGCTGCTAACAAACTCAGGGCACAAGTCTACTTGTCTACCTACTAACCAGGTCTACTCAGAAGTAAGTCCTATTTTGTTCAGTGGGGCTTACTCTCAGGTAAGTGTGGTTAGGATTGCAGCCTCAGAGTGCAGCCTTGTTTCTCATGTATAATTATAACACCTTCATCCCCATTTTGGGGGTAACGGAGGCGAGGTGTTGTAATGGGGAGCTCTGGCCAATGACTACAAGAATCAGGGGAGGCGCGAGCCGGAAAAGTTCGAGAACCACTGCGGTAGAGGGTTCGGATTGCGTCAAGCACTGTTTGACAATGGGGATTGCGGCCCCGATCCCTGTCGTTAAGTGACGCACGACTGTGCTTTGGAATTTTACCCCAAAACAACATGGTAGATGTGGCAGAGTTTTAAGCAGTGCCAAAATATGATCACATCTACTGGTCCCAGTTAGGAACCTGCTCAGCGTATTCTGAAGCTGTGGAGGTTTTGAGCATTGTGGTTTTTGCAGTTGTCGGATCAGCCCCCTTGCACCAGACCCTGGAAGTTTGACCCGAGGGCCAAATCACAAAATTACCCAGAATGCTTCCTTTGGTCCCGTGGATTTGTGATTTGTCTGTTGAAGTGGTGCCTGGGAGAGGCCTCGTGAAACAGAGCAGAACTGCAGCAGACAGCATTATGACTTAACCCCCCCTCTCCCACTGCATTCCCTCTCCTAATCATGTCCCTGGTGTTATTTTAAACAGAAAGGCAATGGGATGCTGTTTTCTTTTTTCAATTTAAAATAGCACATGGAGCGGAGGAATGATTGGAAGCAAGAACTACAGCAGGGGCAAAATCCTAGTCTCTAAATTCTAGGGGGGAAAAAAGACTTCTACAAATATAAAAACCAAATCTAGCAGCTCTTTAGAAGGAGTAAACAGAAGTTTTACTTCCTGGCTTCAGAGCATTTCTGAATGCTCTTTGTAATGCTGTGTCTGGGCAAAAAGAATTGATTGCCCTCCTTTTTCAGGCTCTCCCTTGTATTTTTATCTTGTCTTTCTGGCCAAGAGTCATCCAGTGAGTAGCTCTCTTGTGGCTCCAGAGCTCGCACACAAGCGTCCTCTAATAATAGAGGCTTGTAAATGCTGACGGAGCAGTCGCAGATTTTTGATGGATCATCCATGCAAGAAACAAATGGCTATTTTTAGCCTCTCCTCCTCTGCCGGAGACGAAAATCCCCAAAAGTCAACGTGCGTGGGCAAAGCGTTCTCATAATGGCTGAGGATCAAGCCCAAGACACTGGCTGAAGTTGGGGCAACAAGCATAACTCCTGTACCCTTCGTTCAGGGGCATTAGATGGGCCTTTGGCTTGATCCAATGGGGCTCTTATGTTCTTATGTTGGGCCCTCCTTATCCACGAAATTTGAGTAGCCACAGATGCGAGAGTACTCAGCTGGCGGGTCTCAGAAAACTTCCCAGACTTGACCGGAAGGTACTTCCAGTTTGGGCAGGCGACTTCTGGTCATGCTTGGAGGTGTTCAGAGATATGAGGAGACCACGTGCAGCCTCTCTGCACTTCAGAAGTCCCTTCCGGTCATGTCCAAGAGGAGGCTGGGAGGCTGTGCACAACCTCCGGAAGGCCAATTGAAATCTGAACCCAGATAAGTGATTGGAATTTGGTACCCACAATGGGTTCTAGAACAGATCCCCTGTGTCTGGCCCCACATTTCCACAGACTGGCCCTTCTCAGGCTGTTGTTGTGGAGGACAGAAGAGGTAGGGAGAAATGGAGCAGGGAGTGGGGGGGGATCAGGTCCCGGGAGAGGGATGGGATTGGTGGTGGGTCCCCCTTCTCATACTTTAGTTTATCATACCAGGTTAGTTCATACTTTAGGATCATGCCATGGAAAAGGTAGAAGACAACTGGGGTAGTTAAAGCCATATCTTATCCCGATGTGTGATTTTACGAATGGGCGTCTAGCACTGATTACCTGTGACTTTTTAATCTCTTGGACTGAGCAATATGAATGCCTTCCAAGTAGTGGTAACCTTTAAAAAAAAACACTTTGATTTGGCAGAGAACAACTTGCGTAGCTGACGTAATGCTGTCTTCTTGGCAGGAGTCATGCCTTCCTAAATGTGCAGATTGCCAACGCAGCAACTCTTGGAGAAGTGCTAAAATAGATTTAGAGCCTGTGCACCCATGATATCATGCGCTCTTGCGTGCCTGTCACTGCAAGGCAAGTACCTGGGGCTTCTTGGAAGGTCGCAGGGATATACAAAGTGCAGCATGCAACCTGGCAAAACAGGATTGCCCCCAAACCAGCAGCTTCTTGCCTTTGTGGGGACAACTCTGATGTCTGGTTAATGGAGTCCTTGGCCAAGTCACTTTCTCAGACTCTTTTAGCTGCAGCAGGACTGGGAGGGGTGTCTGTTCTGATGTCTAAGAACATTAGAAGAGCCCTGCTGGATCAGGCCAAAGGCCTGTCTAGTCCAGCTTCCTATCTCACAGTGGCCCACCAGATGCCTTAGGGAGCACACAAGACAACAAGAGACCTGTATCCTGGTGCCCTCCCTTGTATCCGGCATTCAGAGAGAGCCAACTTCTGGAACCAGGAGGTTGTGTAGACACATTACGGCTTGTAACCTGTGATGGACTTTATCTCCATCAATCTGTCCAGTCTCCTTTTAAAAGCATCTAATGTCTACTGTCCTTTGAAATCTATCGTGCAGTATACTCACCACCGTCAGCGGACCCAACAGAGGCAACAGTACCATATTGGCCAAGCAAGATGGCGGCCATCAGGACAGCAACCCAAGACTGATTTAAGTCCCTTGCCACTGCTACAGTGAGCCCTGCAAGGTTTTGGTTGATGTGTACCTTGGCAGTAGCGTGGAGTATTTCTACATGTCCATGCTGTTGGCCATCTGTTTTCCACCAAGGCGTCAGGGGTTAGCCAGGAGTGATGAATCTGAGTGCTCAACTAGTGCTTGACTTGGCCTATCCCTAACACTGGCCCCATGGGTGGAAGTAAGAGCTTTTCCCTTTCAAATCACTTATGAAGATATCCTCACAGAGTGCTTGAAGCTTTGCTGGACCTTGGAGTGAATGGGAATCCCATCCTCATGGAGGAGTTCCATATTAATATCATGGCTTTCACTGATCTTGGCATTGGGTTTAAAATGTCCGTATGGAGGCGTAATGTGCTACCCCAGCACCTGGGGCAGTGATGTCATAACATCATGTGATGTCACTTCCTGGTTTTCCCCAGAGAGGAAGCACTAGCTGTGGTGGATTCATGCCCCCTCATTCCTTCTCCTGTGGAGGCTGCTCTTGAAGGAGAAGGAGCAGGAGGCGTGAGGCCTCCAGTGACTCCTACATAACTAGGCCTTAGCTTAAGGGCCACTCATGCACCTGCCTTGACGTAGCACCTGGGGCAGGTGCCCCTCAAGCTCCACCCTAGTTACACCTCTGTGCCCATAGGTTCAAATCTTTGTGAGACGATCCTCACATCATGGAATTTGCTTTAAAGCAGGGGCGTCCAAACTTTTTGGCAGGAGGGCCACATCATCTCTCCGACGCTGTGTCGGGGGCTGGGGAAAAAAGAGAATTAATTTACATTTCAAATTTAAATAAATTTACATAAGTTGATATATTAGAGATGGAACTTATATGAATGAATGAAGGTCTTGCAATAGCTCAAGG
This sequence comes from Tiliqua scincoides, assembly GCF_035046505.1. Classification (NCBI taxonomy): domain Eukaryota; kingdom Metazoa; phylum Chordata; class Lepidosauria; order Squamata; family Scincidae; genus Tiliqua; species Tiliqua scincoides. The sequence goes on from NC_089834.1 coordinate 7,242,121, forward strand.
CCTATAAAAGGCCTTGCACAAAGCAAGGCCAGCCTTTCTTTTGCTGCCACTGCTGCATCGCAGATGTGAAACAGCAAGCAGTGGAGGAAGCCCTCATCCCACAGCTCACGAGAGAGGTTGAACAGTTGGTCATCACGCTGAGAGCAGTTGCATCAGGCCAGCACGGGCTCCAGCAAGTCTCCGGAGGGGCAGAGGCTCATTGGAGACAGGGAGCTCCCTGAGGGGCAGTTTGGGAGTCCTCGAGGGCCGCAAGTGGCCCCAGAGCCGGGGTTCGGGCACCCCTGCTTTAAAGGAACTGAGAGTCTTGCTAGCTGCTAGCTTTCTAAAGAATGCTGCAGGAATTGGGGATGAAGTCTTAATTCAAGAGCAACATTTGTTCAGAATCTCATGTATTTGCATGTCAGCTTGTCACCCAGTTGGAGAATTGTTAGTTGATTCATTGATTGACTGATTGCATCTGCCTAAATTTGGATGTGTATAAACCGTCAATCTAAAGAAGGAAAAGAAGCCGTCCTTGGATGTAGATAATATTCCCATATGTCACAACAAGCTCTGTAGTATCAAAGGCATTCCCTCCTATGTTAGAGGTTGAGTATCTAAAGGTAGAATGTCTAAAGGTAGATGCATACCTTTAGATGTCTACCTCACCTGAAGGTAGACTGTCTTATCTAAAATGACATTGTCCTTCCAATGTAATGTTAAGAGCCATTCAGTTAAAAGAGAAAACAAAAGTGCAGTAGACAATCCTTCCTTCCTTCCTTCCTTCCTTCCTTCCTTCCTTCCTTCCTTCCTTCCTTCCTTCCCAGCCTCAGTCTTCCCCATCTGCAATATGGGGGTAATAATCCTCACATACCTTACCAGCCGTTTTTGGTTTTTTTCCAGATATTTCCATCATAAAAAATGATGCTCAGGGCAGCTTGCGATAACAGATTACAGAGTGGTTGTAAGAATGGCATCCAGACTATTTAATTGATTGATTTAAAAATCAATTTATATTGATTATTTATATTTATATTTATATCTCACCCTTCCTCTCTCTGTTGGAAGGTGCCTTGGAAGGCTTACAGCATGAATTCTTTTTTTTTACCCAGTAGTACTAAAATTATGTTATATTTGTTATATATATGTTATATTTATTTCTATGAGCAACTGTTACCCTGCACATGCCTGATCTTGTCTGATCTGGGAAGCTAAGCAGGGTCAGGCCTGGTTAGTACTTGGATGGGAGACTGCCTGGGAATACCGGGGCTGTAGGCTTATACCATAGTCTTTCGAGACTGAAGGTTGCCAACCATCTCCCTATACTGAACACTATCTCCTGATCTTGTCTGATCTCGGAAGCTAAGCAGGGTCAGGCCTGGTTAGTACTTGGATGGGAGACCGCCTGGGAATACTGGGTGCTGTAGGCTTCTACCATAGTCTTTCGAGACTGAAGGTTGCCAACCATTTATGCCCCACCTTTTGACTTCACACTAGTAATTATCATTATTAATGCCTCACAGGAATAATAATGATAATTGAAACATTCTTAAAAATAGAATCCACACGTAACTAAAACTAAAAAAAGAAAAAAAAAAAGAACAGATGCCCCCCAAATCTGCAGATCCGGTATCCATGGTTTCAATTATCCGCTGTTCAAAAATCCCCCATCACGTGCCCCCATTATGTAAATTAAGAAACTGCCAGCCCCTCCTCTATAACTGGGGCAGAGCCAGGGACGTGCAGTAGGTGGGGAGGCAGGTGAGGCAGGGCCTCCCCACCAGAATCCTTTGAAAAGCACCGTTGCCGTGTGAGGCACCCACAACCCATGTGCAGAGCTTTGGTGGGGAGGCCCTGCCTCACCTACCTCCCCACCCACCGCACGTCCCTTGGCGGCGCCTGGGGGCAGTCATGCACCCCCCCTTGGCGCCCCCATGCACCCTCCATTTGCCCAATCATTTTTTTAATTATTTTTTCACATTTTTATACCGTCCTTCCTTCCTCCAAAGAGCTCAGGGCGGTGTACACAGCTGCTCCCCTCCTTTTGTCCTCACAACAACCCTGTGAGGTAGGTGAGGCGGAGAGAAAGTGACTGGCCCAAGGTCACCCAGGGAGCCTCGTGGCTGAGAGGGGATTCAAACCTGGATCTTCCAGGTCTAAGTCCACCTCCCAAACCACTACGCCACCCTGGCTCTCACGCGCCCCCCTCAGGCACCGCCCTAGTTACATCTCTGCCAACAGTCTATAAAAAGTGGTGTGTTGTGAGGGTTTATTTTGCTAAACTTCAGAGCCGTTTGGGTTTTATGGCAAAGGCTGCTAGGGCGTCAAAAGCTAATTAAACCGAGCCGCCTTAGGCCTTGCTGTCGCGCTGAAGTGTCCTTCAGCCCCATTTCCACTAATTAATATTTACCTCCATCATTTTTTGCTCATTTCCATTCCAGGGGCTTCCAGGTCTCCAACTTGTGCTCTGCGATTCCCCCCCCCCCCCCAGAGTAACTGAGTAAACAGAAAGAGTAATGACAAATGGTCTGAAAAGGCCCAGTTATCGAGATGATCAGCCATCCCAGAAGAGACGTGGTCCTTTTGAGTAGCATCCAGGCTCGATAATTTCTCTTTAAATTTCTCACTCCCTAATAGCTGTGGAAGAGGATATTCAATACAGGGGCTCAGAGGTTGATCAGACGAAGCATTAAATTACCCACCGACTGCAAATGTCACGTTGATCATTAACAGGTTAATCTGCATTGCAAGGGGAGGGGTCCGTTTCCATTAGCAGACCAGGATAACAGTCCAAGCAAAAGGATGTTGTGTTGCAGGCAAACTTTGATTTTCTTTAATGAAGCCACCTTTTCTGAAAAAATGGAAAGGCGGAACAGAGAGCTCGGTTCACTAGACTCAATTTTCCGAGGAATATTTAATATGGAAGTGAGATGTTTTGTAAATGGAGACAGGGGCATAACTAGGGCATCTGGCACTCGGGACACCCCTTTTGGCATCCGTTCTACACCCCTTGGGCTTTAAAAAGCCTTCTGGAGGGCGAAGGAAGGCACTTTCTATATTGGGACTGAGAGGGAAATTATTTGGGACTTGTCTTGGAACTCAAAGCTGTTTTCCCACCCAAGTCACTGTGTGTGTGTTCTTGCTAGCTTACTTCACTGGTTCTTCTGTGTAGTGCTGCAAGACCACAATTAGCGCGATCACCTTGGCAAGGCAGGAAGGGGATGGACAGAGTGGATAGAGAGATGCTTTTTACACTCTCACACAACACCAGAACCAGGGGACATCCACTCAAATTGAGTGTTGGGAGAGTTAGAACTGACGAAAGAAAATATTTCTTTACTCACCATGTGGTTGGTCTGTGGAACTCCTTGCCACAGGATGTGGTGATGGCGTCTGGCCTGGACGCCTTTAAAAGAGGATTGGACAAGTTTCTGGAGGAAAAATCCATTACGGGTTACAAGCCATGATGTGTATGTGCAACCTCCTGATTTTTGAAATGGGCTATGTCAGAATGCCAGATGCAAGGGAGGGCACCAGGATGAGGTCTCTTGTTATCTGGTGTGCTCCCTGGGGCATTTGGTGGGCCACTGTGAGATCCAGGAAGCTGGACTAGATGGGCCTATGGCCTGATCCAGTGGGGCTGTTCTTATGTTCTTAACTACAATTCCCAGAAAGCCTTGCAGGTCTTGTTATCTGGTGTGCTCCCTGGGGCATTTGGTGGGCCGCTGTGAGATCCAGGAAGCTGGACTAGATGGGCCTATGGCCTGATCCAGTGGGGCTGTTCTTATGTTCTTATGTTAAGTGCATATCTGCCTGGCCCAGGTGATTGTGCTGTGACCAGTGGCTCCAGGCTACCAGTGGTACTTGGATCACTGCAGGCCTGCCATCAGGGGAAGGTGTTTACAACTCCCCCACACACATAACTCACTGCTACCACCCTTTTTTCTGTTAAATTTAGCTTTGAGGTTTGAAATGTGATTCAAGACTTAACTCAAGAATTTGAGCACCAGAAACCAGGCGTCATCCACTAAAACTGAGCGTTGGGAGAGTTAGAACAGCCTAATGAACATATTTCTTTACTCAGCATGTAATTAGTCTGTTGAACTCCTTGTCACAGGATGTGGTGATGGTGTCTGGCCTGGATGTCTTGAAAAAGGGTTTGAACAGATTGACGGAAGAAGAGTCCATCACAGGTTACAAGCCGTGATGTGTATGTGCAATCTGGTTTTAGAAGTCTCAGAATGCCAGGCGCAAGGGATGTCATCAGGATGCAGGTCTCTTGTTGTCTTGTGTGTCCCTTGAGGCATCTGCTGGGCCACTGGACTAAATGGGCCTTTGGCCTGATCCAGCGGGACTGATGTTCTTATAAGCAAGGGCTTGAGACTTGACTTGAAACTTGAGTGTCTCGTCTGATCTCGGAAGCTAAGCAGGGTCAGGCCTGGTTAGTACTTGGATGGGAGACCGCTTGGGAATACCGGGTGCTGTAGGCTTCTACCATAGTCTGTCGAGACTGAAGGTTGCCAACCATGAGTGTCAAGATTTGGGGTTTGGAACTTGAGTACATCATTTCCTTATGGTCTTGCACTCAAGACCAATGAATCATCTGTGGAACAGGGCAGGCAGGAAGGAAGGGAAAGGAGAATCTGCAGACATCCAGTGTTCAAGTCAATATGCGCGGAGCCTAGTGAGTCAGAGTGGTTTGCCAAAGTCTTCTAATTAACAGTCCTTGGTTCCAGAATCTCCTGTCCTTCCCAGAATCTTTCAAGAAAAGGTTATCAGACAGCTGCTGAGCAAGGCTAAAAAATGTTGCTCAAGGGCTTGTCAAACCCGGCTGCGCATGATGCGATCCGGTTTGCAGTGCTCCTCCTTGCCCTGGGTGAAAAATAATTAGCTTGCCTCAAGCTACAACACCCAGGCAGTGATGCCCATTGTTAATTTGGTGGCTAGCAGCGTGAGTGAGCTCTGCGCATTCCCCCACAGCTGTTGTACTGGGACCACACTCAGTGTGGTCTGTATGGGATGCGATCGTCTTCGATCAAAGCGCGATCCCCCATGACCGCCAAGCTACAGAGGAACTGTCTTCTCTGTTCTCACGGCAGGGTACAAACAGTCTTCATCAATAAACCAAGCAACAGTTCAGTGGTGGCGCCATTAAAGTGTAAGTACTTGTGCTCCGAGGAGGCACATGCTATTGCAAAAGAATTATGCTACAATTCAGACAGCCCTCTTGAATTCTACTAGCGATGTGTGCCCCGCATTCCACACACACACACACACACCCCAACTTCTGTTGAGGGTGCTTGTGTTGAAGATGCGTTACGTTTAGGAAATTTTATTCTGGGATAGGAAACCATACTAATTTTCTGGTACTATGAGAATATTTGAGAGCAGTACATTATTCAGTGTAATTCTACATTATATAAGCTCAACGAAGGGGATAATACCTTTGCTTATTTATTTTTCACATTTTTGTACTGCCCTTCCTCTAAGAAGCTCAGAGTGGTGTACATAGTTCCTCCTCGTCTAACCTGAC